>NW_016827667.1:296619-307923 GCF_001698545.2 Rhinopithecus bieti
TTTTTTTGAGACAGAGTTTTGCTATTATTGCCCAGGCTAGAGTGTAGTGGTGCAATCTCAGCTCACTGCAACCTCCGCCTTCTGATTTCAAGCGATTCTCCTGCCTTAGCCTCCCAAGTTGCTGGGGTTACAGGCATCCACCACCACGCCCAGCTATTTTTTTTGTATTTTTATTAGAGACGGGGTTTCACCATGTTGGTCAGGCTGGTCTCGAACTGCTGACCTTGTGATCCACCCGCCTCGGCCTCCCAAAGTGCTGGGATTACAGGCGTGAGCCACCGCGCCCGGCCCAGGGCTTTGTTGTTTACACAGTGTCTTCAATTTAAAATTTCACAGACTCAACTATTCCTTCTTTCTTTTTTTCTTTTTTGAGACAAAGTTTCATTCTTGTCCAGGCTGGGGTGCAGTGGCACGATCTCAGCTCACTGCAGCCTCCACCTCCCGGGTTCAAGCAATTCTCCTGCCTCAGCCTCCTGAGTAGCTGGGGTTACAGGTGCCCACCACTACACCCAGCAAATTTTTTTTTTTTTGTATTTTTAGCAGAGACAGGGGTTCTCCATGTTGGCCAGGCTGGTCTCAAACTCCTGACCTCAGGTGATCCAGCCGCCTCAGCCTCCCAAAGTGCTGGGATTATAGGTGTGAGCCACTGCACCCGACCAACTCACTCTTATTTCTTTCAAACCTGCTGTTTCTCCTGTTTTCTCTGTCTTGGACTCCCGCTCGTTCAGTTATTCACTTAAGTCAGGAATCAAGAGGTCATTTTCAACTCTTCATTTGTGTCTAATGTCCATTTGGCCTACTTTGTATTTTGTCTCCTAAATGTCTTGAAAATCTGTTACCTATTCTGTATTCCTTCTGCCCCTGCTTTAATTCAAGTCGCTATTATTTTTTCTTGGGCTATTGTATTTCATTTCTTATCCTTCCAATCCATTCTCCATGTTTCTAAATTTAATTATGTTACCTCCCAGCTTAAAATGGTTCAATGACACTGTTTTGCTTAGAGAATAAAGCCCATACTCCTTAGCAGTGAGTTAGAATGTCCTTTATCACTTGGCCTGTCTTCTTCTCCAAACTTATCTCCTGCCCTTTATAGGTATCCTATGCTCTAGCCCGTGATGAATTATTTGCAGTTCACTATGTGAACTCTTTTTCTGCCTATATGCATTTATATTTCATTGTGTTTCATTTTATTTTTTTGAGACTGTTTCATTTTATTTTTTTGAGACGGAGTCTCACTCTGTCACCCAGGCTGGAGTGAGGTCGTGCGATCTTGGCTCACTGCAACAAGCGATTCTCCTGCCTCAGCCTTCTGAGTAGGTGGGATTAGAGGTGCGTACCACCAGGCCCAGATAATTTTTGTATTTTTAGTAGAGACGGGTTTTCACCATGTTGGCCAGGCTGGTCTCAAACTCCTGACCTCAGGTGATCTACCTGCTTTGGCCTCCAGAGTGCTTGGATTATAGGTGTGAGCCTCCGTGCTCAGCCCCTATATGCATTTATAAATGCTATTTTGTCTATCTAAAGTGATCTTTCTACTCCAGTTTGCCTGTGAGTCTTCTCATTTTTCACTTCACTTAGCTTAACTTCAGTGCTGTTCAGAGTGTCCATTCCACAAACTAACTGCTCAGTCCATGACAGAGAAGGAACTTGCACTGTAATGTGCATTAACTGTGGTATTAAGCCACTGTTTAGTTTAGCTTACACTTTTTTTCTAGCAATTATTATTATATGATTTATGTTTGCCGCCAGCTCTTTATCTCATTATGAATTGGTAGCAAGCAGTTCACAGTCTGGCACCGTACTTCAAGTAGCACTGGCTTAAATGGAACCCTCTCTGGCAAAACTAAGGAGTTAGTCACATGTTCTGCGCTCCCATAACACCTCTTTTATTTCTCAGTATATTTTATAATTTATCACATTGTATTTTAAGTATTTTTCTGACTGTCTTATTAAAGAGGCCAAAACTGTTTGTGGGGGATGAGGGATACTCCTCCTTGAGGAGCAGGGCTACCCCATAGGCAGTGTGCTCAGAATAGCCTGAACTACCATCTCTGGGAGTCCAGAAATTTTGTCTTGTTCTTCTTTATACCTTAGTAGACAGTTGAGGTGTGTTTTTGTTTGTTTGTTTTGTTTTTTTCATGTAACAGGTTCTGAATCAACATTTGTTGAAAAAATGAATGGAAGCCTGACATATATATAAGGCTTTTAGTAAAAAAAAAAGAAAAAAAAGCTTATAATTATTTCATTATATGTACTCAAAGTTGCCATAAATTATTTAATATGTTCTAAAGATTTGCCTTTAAACTTTAAATGTGAGTGTTTTTAAATGTATTTACTGTTTTAATACAGCCTTTTGAATCCCTTCCTTATTTACAAAGTATAATTTGTAGTTCTAAAATAAGTCTTGAGTCTAATCCTTTATTGCCATTTTTGTTGCTCTTTTGGCCTAACATGACCTCTTACGTTAATCTGAACTGTTGTAGTAACTTCCTTATTGCTTTATCTTCTCTTGAATCTACTTCTCCTTATTACTTTTACTATTTTCTAAAATGCATTATATTTTATAATGGGATTATTTTTATAAAACATATATGTCTTATCATGGGAACGTCTAGATTCCTTAACATAGAATCAAAGACCCTTCAGAATCCTACCCTAACCTTTCAGACTCATCACTTGATGCTCTTCTTCATGGGACTTCTATCCAGGAAATAAAAACAGAGAAGTGAATAATAATAATACTAAGTAGTAGTCCAGACTTTCCATCTTTAAAATCACCACCACATTATAAAATATTTCAGCCACACAGAGGATATAATTATTGGTCTCTCTGTCACTAACATAGGACAATTAAAAGTCTTATGAAATTTAATATGTTCCCAACACAAAAGATAAATGTTTGAGGTGGTGGATATTCCAATTACCCTGATTTGATCATTACACAATGTATGCAGATATCAAAATATCACGTAACACAAAAATATGTTCCACTATTATATATCAATTTTTTGAAACTTTAAAATATTTAATACATAAGTTTTTAAGGGCTTAGTTACTGGTAAATTCTAGTAAATACTTGTAACTGATGAAGAACCTAAGAAAAGGAAAGTCAGGCTTGGTGATACTTTTCTGACTACAGTTTTTTCTTTTTTCTAAATAGGGATGAACACATTGCTTTCTGCTCCCATTCATACCCAGATGCAACAGAAGGAGGTATGAGTTCATGCAAATACCTTCGTATTTTAATATCTTCTGATTGTTAAAACAGAAAACACAGTTCAATGATAATGGCATAATTTAGGGATGACTTAATAAAATGAATCAGCATAAACTGGAAAGGCTTCCTAGCTTTCCAATTAACTTAAGGATAGTTAAGTCACGACCAGTTTAAATAATGGGAGATACAGTATACCAGTACCTCTCAAAGTTTAAAGAGCGTATGAGTCTTTATTTCTAACTATTTCCTGAGTGATACTAGTACACAAGTCCGTAGGCCATACTTTCAGTAGCAAGGAGTTAATCTCTGTGTCCTTGCCTAAAAAAAAAAAAAAAAGTTGTAGGCACAGAGTGTAATATATATATATATATATACTATTTTTTTTTTTTTTCCTTTTTTTTTTTTTTTAAGCTAGTCTCCTACAAGAAGGATTTTGTTGTTGTTGTTAGACACAGTCTTATACTGTTGCCCAGGCTGGAGTATGGTGGCACAATCTTGGCTCACTGCAGCCTCAACCTTCTGGGCTCAAGCAATCCTCCCACCTCAGCCTCTTGAGTGGCTGGGACTACAGGTGCATGACACCATACCTAGCTAATTTTGTTCATTTTTTTGTAGAGACAAGATCTCACCATGTTGCCCAGGCTCGTCTTGAACTCCTGGGCTCAAGGGACCCTTCTGCCTTGGCTTCCGAGAGTGTTGGGATTATAAGTGTGAGCCACCAAGCCCAGTCTAGAATGTAACATAGATTAGCCATCATGGACTTATGCCTTTCCTAGACTTTTAACATTTAGGATAAGAATGACCTATTCAATATAGTAATTAAAATTTTCGTCATGTTTACATTTGGTGCTGTCAGTGTTTTTAATTTTTTAGTCATTCTAGTGGGTGTATAATTAAACTTGAATTTTTAATTTGTCCCATAACACTAAAAAGTAAATTACTCACAGACTTTAGAATTTTTTTTTTCTTTTCCTAATAGATTGGGTCTTACTTTGTTGCTGAAGTTGGAGTGCAGTGGTGTGATCCTAGCTCATGACAGCTCAAACTCCTGGACTCAAGCAGTCCTCCCACATCAGCCTTCCTAGTAGCTGGGACTACAAGCATGCACCACTGTGCCTGATTTTTAAATTTTTTTGTAGACACAGGATCTTATTTTGTTACTCCTGGCTTCAGGCAGTCCTCCTGCCTCAGCCTTCCAAAGTACTTGGATTCCAGGTGTGAGCCACTGTGCCCAGCCTGAAATAATTTTTTTGTTTGTTTTGAGACGGAGTCTCGCTCTGTTGCCCAGGCTGGAATGCAGTGGCACAATCTCAGCTCACTGCAAGCTCCGCCTTCTGGGTTCACACCACTCTCCTGTCTCAGCCTCCCGAGTAGCTGGGATTACAGGCGCACGCCACCACACCCGGCTAATTTTGTTTTTTGTATTTTTTAGTAGAGACAGGGTTTCACCATGTTAGCCAGGATGGTCTCGATCTCCTGACCTCGTGATCCACCTGCCTTGGCCTCCCAAGAATAATTTTTAATGACAAATTATATGCAACATACTCCACCATAGATTCAAACAAACCAATGTGTTATGAAACCGTCACTGAGGATTTTTTATATGTACATGTTGTAAAATGCCTTCTTAAAAGTTTGCTTTTGTTCTGATCTCTTATATTTTGCTTTCATTATAGTTTTCAATTATGGAACATAACCATGAAAAGAAACATGCAAATGACCAGACAGTCATCTTTTCAGATGAAAACCAGATGGACCTGACATCAAGTCATACTGTAATGATTACCAAAGGCCTTTTAGATAATCCCAAAAGTGAAAAGTCCACCAAGATAGATACCACATCATTTCTAGCTAATTTAAAGCTTCACACTGAGGACTCAAGAATGAAAAAAGAAGTAAATTTTTCCATGAATCAAAGCACTTCTTCAGAAAATAAAATAAATTTCAATGATTTCATAAAAAGATTGAAAACAGGAAAATGTAATACTTTTCCTAATGGGCCTGATAAAGAAAATTTTGAGATACCTGTTTATTCCAATGAATCAAATAGTGCCTCTTCTACACATCAAATGCATATATCTCTTAATGAAGATGAGAATAACAGTAATGTTACTAGAATCTTTAGAGAAAAAGATGATGGGATGAATTTCACCCAGTGTCATACAGCCAATATTCAGACATTGATTCCCACATCCAGTGAGACCAACTCACAGGAATCTAAAGGTAATGATATTACAATTTATGGCAATGACTTTATGGACTTGACATTTAACCACACTATACAGATTTTACCTGCTACAAGTAATTTTTCTGAAATAGAAAATCAAACTCAGAATGCCATGGATGTAACAACAGGTTGTGGAACTAAAGCTTCAGGAAATAAAATAAATTTTAAGAGTAAACAAAATGCTGCTTTTCAAGACCCTTCCATAAACCCTGCAGACAAAATGCGTATTACCAGAAGTCATATTATGGGGGCAGAAACTCACATAGTCTCACAGACTTGTAATCAAGATGCCAGAATGTTAGCCCTGACCCCAGAATCTGTATGTTCTAATCCATGTATTCAAAGTTGTAAGACAGTTTTCTATTCTAGTTGTAATGATGCCATGGAAATGACCAAATGTCTCTCAAGTATGAGAGAGGAGAAAAATTTGCTAAAGCATGACAGTGGTTATTCTAAAATGTATTGCAATCCAGATGCTATGTCTTGTCTCACAGAGAAAACTATTTATTACGGAGAGGAGAACATGGACATTACCAAGAGTCATACAGTTGCAATAGATAATCAAATTTTTAAACAAGATCAATCAAATGTGCAAATAGCAGCTGTACCAACACCTGAAAAAGAAATGATGCTCCAAAATCATATGACCACATCAGAAGATGGGAAAATGAATGTAAATTGTAACTCACTTCCTCATGTATCTAAGGAAAGAATACAGCAGAGCCTGTCAAATCCTTTATCTATTTCATTGACTGATAGAAAGACTGAACTCTTAGCAGGTGAAGATATGGATTTGACTGAATGTCACACAAGTAACTTAGGAAGTCAGGTTCCTCTTGCAACTTATAATCTAGCACCGGAGAATACCACCAGTGAATCTCACTCTCACAACAAAAGCTCTTCAGATGAATGTGAAGAAATGACCAAAAGTCATAATGAACCATTTCAACGGCCAGACATGATAACCAAAAACAGCTTAACCGATACCTGGAACAAAGACAAAGATCGGGTTTTGAAGGTTTTGCCCTACCTTGATAAAGATTCTCCTCAGTCAGCTGATTGTAATCAGGAGATAGCAACAAGCCATAATGTAGTCTACTGTGGTGGAGTTCTTGATAAACAAGTAGCTAATAGAAATATAGTTTCATGTGAACAATCTTTGTTTTCTACCACAAAGCCATTATTTTCATCAGGACAATCTTCTATGAAAAATCATGATACTGCTATAAGTAGTCATACAGTGAAATCTGTACTAGGCCACAATTCTAAACTGGCTGGGCCACTGAGGAAAAGTTTAAGCAATCCCACACCTGACTGTTGCCATGACAAGATGATTATATGTTCAGAGGAAGAGCAAAATATGGATCTAACAAAGAGCCACACCGTTGTCATTGGATTTGGTCCTTCTGAACTACAAGAACTTGGTAAAACTAATTTAGAACACACTACTAGCCAGCTAACAACAACGAGCAGACAGATAGCTGTGAAAGTTGAAAAATGTGGTAAAAGTCCCACAGAAAAAAGTGGAGTACTTAAATCTAACTGTATTATGGATGTGTTAGAGGATGAAAGTATACAGAAACCTAAATTACCAAAGGAAAAGCAAAATGTCAGCATTTGGGGAAGGAAAAGTGTTGGCGGACCAAAAATTGATAAGACTATTATATTTTCAGAAGATGTTAAGAATGATATGGATATCACTAAGAGTTATACAGTAGAAATAAACCATAGACCTTTATTAGAGAAACATGATTGTCATTTGGTGCCATTGGCAGGAACTTCTGAAACTATTTTATATACATGTGGGCAGGATGACATGGAGATTACTAGAAGTCACACAACTGCCTTAGAATGTAAAACTGTCTCACCAGATGAAATAACTACTAGGCCTATGGACAAAACTGTAGTGTTTGTAGATAATCATGATGAACTAGAAATGACAAAGTCCCATACTGTTTTCATTGACTACCAAGAAAAGGAAAGAACAGACAGACCCAACTTTGAACCATCCCAAAGGAAAAGCCTAGGAACACCAAAAGTGATATGTACTCCTACTGAGGAGAGTGTTTTCTTTCCAGAAAATGGTGAAAGTGACCGTCTAGTAGCAAATGACAGCCAGCGAACACCTCTGGAGGAATGGTCTAATAATAGGGGCCCTGTAGAGGTAGCTGATAACATGGTATTGTCTAAATCAGCCACTTGGAAAAACATCAAAGCTGTACAAAATTCTGGATTGCTCAATGAACCTCTATCAGGCAAAAGTCAGAGAAGAAAAAGCCTTAAGCTAAAAAATGACAAGACCATTGTATTTTCAGAGAATGATAAAAATGATATGGATATTACCCAGAGTTGTATGGTGGAAATAGGTAACAAAAGTGCCCTAGAGAATAAAGAGGACTTCCATTTGGTGCCTTTTGCAGGGGCTTCTAAAACTATTTTGTATTCATGTGGGCAGGATGACATGGAGGTCACTAGGAGTCACACAACTGCCTTAGAATGTAAAACTGCCCTGTCAAATGAAATAGCTATTAGGCCTATGGACAAAACTGTATTATTCACAGATAATTGCAATGATCTGGAAGTCACCAATTGTGATACTGTTTTCATTGACTGTCAAGCCACAGAGAAAATATTTGAAGAGAACCCTAAATTTGGAATAGCAAAAGGAAAAAACTTAGGTGTTTCCTTTCCTAAGGTTAATAGCTGTGTTCAAGAAATCGCTGAAAAACAAGCACTGGCTATAGGAAACAAAATTGTTCACACTGAGCAAAAGCAACAACTCTTTGCTTCTACTAATAAAACTACTAATGAAATCGTCAAATTCCATAATGCTGCTATGGATGAAAAGGTCATAGGGAAAGTTGTAGAACAGGCCTGTACATTGGAAAAAGCCCAAATTGAAAGCTGGCGGTTAAATAATAGAGATGGAAGAAATGTGGGCTTTACAAGCAGTCATGCAACTGCTGTTTGTGGATCCAGTGATAATTATTCCTGTTTACCAAATGTTATTTCCTGTACTGATATTTTGGAGGGTAGTGCCATGCCCTTATGTGATAAAGATGAGGAAAAAGCCAATAATTGCCCAGTGCAAAATGATCGTGCTTATGCAAATGATTTTGCCAGTGAATATTACTTGGAATCTGAGGGACAGCATCTCTCTGCTCCTTGTCCTTTGTTAGAGAAGGAAGAAGTTATTCAAACCAGTACCAAAGGACAGTTAGACTGTGTCATAACACTGCACAAAGATCAAGATCTGATTAAGGAGCCACGAAATCTATTGGCTAATCAAACTTTAGTATATAGTCAAGATCTGGGAGAGATGACTGAACTTAATTCAAAGCGAATATCTTTTAAGCTTCAAAAGGATCAAATGAAAGTCTTTGTTGATGATATTCGTGTTATTTCTCAGCCTCATTTCTCAACTGACCAACCTCCATTACCTAAAAAAGGACAGAGTAGTATCAATAAAGATGAAGTGATACTGTCTAAAGCTGGAAATAAGAGTTTAAATATTATAGGAAATTGCTCTGCATCCATATGTGAAAAGCCCAAGATGCTCAATAATGAGAAGTGGTTTGCTGCAGCCTGTGAAAAAGAGCTGAAGGAAAATATTCAAACAACTAACTATAATACAGCTCTGGATTTCCACAGTAACTTAGACTTAACTAAGCAAGTCATACAAACTCATGTCAATGCTGAAGAAGCACCAGATCCTGTAATTACATCTAATGTTCCATGTTTTCATAGTTTCAAACCAAATCTGAATAATTTGAATGGAAAAACTGAAGAGTTCTTAGCTTTTCAAACTGTTCATATACCACCCCTTCCAAAGCAATTATTTGAATTAGGGAATAAGGCACACAATGATATGAGTATAGTGCAAGCTACAGAAATATGTAATATTAACATAATCTCCAGCAATGCTAAAGATAGTAGAGATGAAGAAAATAAAAAGTCTCATAATGGAGCTGAAACCACCTGTCTACCATCAAAGACAGTTCTTAAAGATAAAGTAAGGAGATGTTCTTTGGGAATCTTTTTGCCTAGATTGCCAAACAAGAGAAATTGTAGTGTCACTGGTATTGATGACCTGGAACAGATTCCAGCAGACACTACTGATTTAAATCACTTAGAAATTCAGCCAGTCTCCAGCAAAGATTCAGGCATTGGATCTGTTGCAGCTAAAATGAACCTAAGTCCTTCTCAATATATAAATGAGGAAAATCTTCCTATATATCCTGATGAGATCAATTCTTCAGACTCTATTAACATAGAAACTGAGGAAAAGGCTTTGATTAAGACATACCAAAAAGATATTTCACCATATGAAAATAAAATGGAAAAAACTTGCAATAGCCAAAAAAGAACGTGGGTACAAGAAGAAGAAGATATTCGTAAGGAGAAAAAAATCAGAAAAAATGAGATTAACTTTAGTGATACTACGCAAGATCGGGAGGTGAGCTCTGTCTTGAACCAAGGAATATTCTTGAGTTTTGGGTTTTGTTTTGTTTTTTTAAATTGTGGGTATTCTCGAATTTTAATCTTAGTCTCGGGTAAGCAGAAAATGATTATTTCCACTTATAGGGCTGGAGAAGTATTATGTAGAACCTTCAGGAATTAATTGACTAACAGCTAGACTTCAAAGCAATTTAAAGTGACAAATACAAAAAAATTAAATGGAAAATTGTACAAAAAGTAGCCAGAGTTATGATTGTATAATTTCAAAAGGTAAATACTATCACCTCTAGTGATTTGTCAATTTGGCTTTATATAAGAATCTCTAGGGAGGGTATATATAGCTTGAAAAGTCATCTTCAGTGGAGTTGTATTTGGGGAGTAAAAAGTCTTTCTATTTTGCCAGCTGCATGAAGTAAAGCTTGACTGAATTTCCTTGTCTGATAAGGATATGTAGAAGTTGAGAGTCCATTTTCCTTATTTTTTAATTTTAATTTTATTTTTATTTTTATTTTATTTTTGAGATGGAGTCTTGCTCTGTTGCCCAGGCTAAAGTGCAGTGGTGCCATCTCTGCTCACTGCAGCCTCCGCCTTCTGGGTTCAAGTGATTCTCCTGCCTCAGCCTTCCGAGTAGCTGGGATTGCAGGCACCAGGCACCACATCTGGCTAATTTCTTTTTTTTTTTTTTTTTTTTTTTTTTTTTTTTAGAGATGGGGTTTCCTCATATTGGCCAGGCTGGTCTCGAACTCCTGACCTCAAGTGATCTGCCTGCCTCAGCCTCCCAAAGTGCTGGGATTACAAGTGTGAACCATTGCACCCAGCCTTAGAGAGTCTATTTCTTTAGTGAGTAGGAGAATGCCTGGGTCATTTTGTATGAATTGAAAGAAGACACATTTTTTTAAGTCAAGTACTATTTGGGTAACTTGGGGAGAACAAAATCTGTCACTTAGACCAAATTTTGTAGGCGGAGAAATACAGATTAGGAAGTATCAGAGTTTCATAGAAAACAAAGCTTCAACTCTGTTAAAAAGATAAGCATAGGAGGTGATTTCAGTGGCTCTGAAAGATAATGTCATGCAATGGCTAGTCATGAAATTATGAGAAAGTGGCCAGGCGCGGTGGCTCAAGCCTGTAATCCCAGCACTTTGGGAGGCCGAGACGGGCGGATCACGAGGTCAGGAGATCGAGACCATCCTGGCTAACACAGTGAAACCCCGTCTCTACTAAAATACAAAAAAAAAAACTAGCTGGGCGAGGTGGCGGGCGCCTGTAGTCCCAGCTACTCGGGAGGCTGAGGCGGGAGAATGGTGCAAACCCGGGAGGCGGAGCTTGCAGTGAGCTGAGATCGGGCCACTGCACTCCAGTCTGGGCAACAGAGCGAGACTCCGCCTCAAAAAAAAAAATA
>NW_016827667.1:308170-312623 GCF_001698545.2 Rhinopithecus bieti
AGAATGGTGCAAACCCGGGAGGCGGAGCTTGCAGTGAGCTGAGATCGGGCCACTGCACTCCAGTCCGGGCAACAGAGCGAGACTCCGCCTCAAAAAAAAAAAAAAAAAAAAATTATGAGAAAGTAGCAATGTAAAATTTAACAGTAACGTTTATGTAAATTAACATTCTATTTTCTTTTTTTGAGATGGAGTTTTGCTTTTGTCACCCAGGCTGGAGTATAATAGTATAGTCTTGGCTTGCTACAACCTCTGCCTCCTGGGTTCAAGGATTTTCCTGCCTCAGCCTTCTGAATAGTTGGGATTACAGGTGCCCGCCATTATGCCTGGCTATTTTTTGTATTTTTAGTAGAGACAGGATTTCGCCATGTTGGCCAGTCTGGTCTTGAACTCCTGACCTCAGGTGATCCACCCACCTTGGCTTGCTAAAGTCCTGATATTACAGGAGTGAGCCACCGCGCCCGGACTGCCTTCTATTTTCAATAAATGTATAGATTATCTGCTATGTCTTAGGCACTGTTGTTGTTGTTTTTTCTTTTTTTTTTTTTTTTTTTTGAGATGGAGTCTTGCTCTGTCACCCAGGCTGGGGTGCGGTGGCATGATCTCGGCTCACTGCAACCTTGGCCTCCCGGGTCCAAGCGATTCTCCTGCCTCAGCCTCCCAAGTAGCTGGGATTACAGGCGTGCGCCAACACGCCCAGCTAATTTTGTACTTTTAGTAGAGATGGGGTTTCACCATGTTGGTCAGGCTGGTCTCAAACTCCTGACTGCAAGTGATCCACCTACCTCGGTGTCCCAAAGTGCTGAGATTACAGGCGTGAGCCACTGCGCCCAGCCAGGCACTGTTTTATGTGCTGGGAATGCAGACAAAAATCTACTCTCATGGAGCTTACATAATAGCATTTATTCATTCATTTATTTTTGAGACAGGGCCTTGCTCTGTTGCCTAGGCTGGAGTGCAGTGGAATGACCTCAGCCCACTGCAACCTCCATCTCCCTGGTTCAAGTGATTCTCATGTCTCAGCCTCCCAAGTAGCTGGGAGTACGGGTGCACACCACAACGCCCTGCTAATTTTTGTGTTTTTAGTAGAGATGAAGTTTCACCACGTTGGCCAGGCTGGTCTCAAACTCCTGGCCTCAAGTGACCTATCCACCTCGACCTCCCAGAGTGCTGGGATTACAGGCATGAGCCACCGCAGCCCATAATGGCGTTTATTTATTTATTATTATTATTGTTGTGTTTTGAGATCGAGTCTTGCTCTGTTGCCCAGGCTGGAGTGCAGTGGTGTGATTTTGGCTCACCGCAAACTGCCTCCTAGGTTCAAGTGATTCTCCTCTCTCAGCCTCCTGAGTAGCTGGGATTACAGGCATGTGCCACCACACCCGGCTAATTTTTGTATTTTCAGTAGAGAGAGGGTTTCACAATGTTGGCCAGGCTGGTCTTAAACTCCTGACCTCAAGTGATCTGCCTGCCTTAGCCTCCCAAAATGCTGAGGTTACAGGCATGAGCCACTGTGCCCAGCTCCCTTAATAGCATTTAGATAAAATAATATATTGTTTTCAGCCGGGCATGGTAGCTCACGCCTGTAATCCCAGCACTTTGGGTGGCCAAGGCAGGTGGATCACGAGGTCAGGAGATCGAGACCGTTCTGGCTAACACGATGAAACCCCGTCTCTACTAAAAATACAAAAAATTAGCCAGATGTGGTGGCGGGCGCCCGTAGTCCCAGCTACTTGGGAGGCTGAGGCAGGAGAATGGCGTGATCCCAGGGGGTGGAGCTTGCAGTGAGCTGAGATCACGCCAGTGCACTCCAGCCTGGGTGACAGCTAAGACTCTTCCTCAAAAAAAAAAAAAAAAAAAAAAAAAAGTTGTTTTCAAAAGCATGTAAGAAGGTAGATGAAGATGGCATTTAAAGCTGTGAAGTCAAATGGTTAAAATAGTAAAAGCAAGACCACATAACTTATTCAGCTAAAGAAGTCTTGGTCAGCTGGAGAGGAAAGTAGAAAAGCCTGGAAATAAGTTTATTGTCTGGACTCTAGCCAGGGCCACCACATACAGCCAATATTCTAGTCTGGTTTTCTGCAGTGTGGTTGCCCTGCTCTTGGTGGCTAGTAGTTGAATTATTGGATAGGTGAACATTTGATACCTTACAGGATCTGGTTTTAACTTCCATACATAATGAGAAATAATTTGCGTACACAGTATAATCCGTAGAGTTACATTCAATAAAATTACTTTTAACTCTAATTAGGCTTAAGATGCTTGTTACTTGTTCTAATTCTTTACTAAGATATTTCATATGAATTATAGATACATTGTATGTTAGAAGTAGTATTTATGTTAGTGTTCATCATAAGTATACAGTATATATTTTATTTTGATGATATTTCTTAATTGACAATTTCAGATTTTGGATCACCATACTGAACAGGATATAGATAAAAGTGCTAACAGCGTATTGACAAAAAACCTGAGCAGGACCCCATCTAGTTGCAGCAGCTCTCTGGATTCAGTCAAGGCTGATGGGACCTGTCTGGACTTCAGCAGTAAGAGCTTCATGAAGGCTAAATAATAGCAGCCTTCTGCTTACTTGACTAATAATAAGTAATTTTCAGTTCAGGAAATATTTGAATGTTGTATATGCCTTTCTGGGATTATAAAAAGTTGATCAGTAAAATAATATTTAGTTTATTTTTAATTCTTAGTTACTGTAATGCACTGAGAAGTGACATACTACAGAGAAATAGTGATTTCCTTCATGGGCTTATAATTAGTGGAGAAACACTGGAGCCTTAAAGCTATAATATACTTTGCTGTGCTACATGACTGTCTTCCCAGAAAGATCCCAGTGGGTGGCTTCAGGATCAGAAACAATCTGAATGATAACCACAGTTAAGTTTACAGTTCAGTTTTGACTTGTTCATCACCAGAATTTGCTTTACTTCTAGCTTACCGCAGTAGTCAAATGGAATCACAGTTTCTCAGAGATACTATTTGTGAAGAGAGCTTGAGGGAGGTATGTTAAAATTATTTTTCTTTTTTTTAATTTATAAAGAAAAGAGGTTTAAACATCTCATTTCTAATACATGTAATATTCTTGGTTTTAAATTTTGTTTTATGAAATATTTCAAATATACAGAAGACTACTTTTCTTAAAGATCCAACCTAGCAATTAATTAAATGGAGTAGTAGTCACGATTAAAAGGTATTTATTTTGGCTGGTCATGGTAGTGCATGCCTGTAATCCCAGCAACATGGGAGCCTGAGGCAAGAGAATCACTTGAGCCCAGGAGTTCAAGGCTGCAGTGAGCCATGATCACACAACTGTACCCCAGGCTGGGTGACAGAGCAAGACCTTGTCTCAAAAAAAGAGAAAAAAAGATGTATGTTTTGGGTTTTGGGATTTTTAAAACTCTATTGTTATTCAATAACCTTAAGAAATAATCTTAGATAAAATCTGCTCATGTATAGCCTGCAGATAGCTGGATGATATTTCCATAAATGTATACAGTATACTTTAAGCTTTTAGAAACAAATGAGGTGGTTATATCAAAGTGAGATCACATTGAATTTTCGTGTGGACTTTTTTTTTCTTTTCTCAGAAACTCCAAGATGGGAGAATAACAATAAGGGAGTTCTTTATACTTCTCCAGGTCCACATCTTGATACAGAAACCCCGACAGAGCAATCTCCCAGGCAATGTAAGTGCAGTTTCTTGGCAAATTGGTTATCTCAGTTAAAATATGTTGCACTTTTTACTAAACTGCATCAAAGCAAACATTTATTTAAAAGCACACAAAGAATGGAAGAGAGCAAATTTTCCTATAGAGAGTTTTCTTTCTTTTTTTTTTTTTTTGAGACAGAGTCTCGCTCTGTTGCCCAGGCTGGAGTGCAGCGGCATGATCTCGGCTCACTGCAACCTCTGCCTCCTGGGTTCAAGTGATTCTCTTGCCTCAGCCTCCTGAGTAGCTGAGACTACAGGCACGTGCCACCACACCCAGCTAATTTTTGTATTTTTGTAGAGACAGGGTTTCATTGTATTGGCCAGCCTGGTCTCGAACTCCTGATCTCGTGATCCACCCACCTCAGCCTCCCAAAGTGCTGTAATTACAAGTGTGAGCCACCATGCCCAGCCGAGAGTTTTCTTATAGTAGAGAGATTTGTTATTAGCATAAACAAAAAACAAAAATTTTCACATGAATTTTTTTATCATGGATTTTGATAAGATAAAATTTGAATTTTCCCTTCATTCCTTGCCATCTATTTTTTTGATACATTTTCTTGATTACAAAACTAAATGTGCTTTTCCTCCATTATAAAATCTAAGGGTAGCAGAGTTTTTTAATGAACAGTTTTCAAAATCAAAAATACGTAAACTGGATAAAAATCATAAATATTTGAATAATACAATCAAACTCAATTTAAAAGATTAATAGAAAAACTTATATTCCTTACA
>NW_016827667.1:314936-321876 GCF_001698545.2 Rhinopithecus bieti
AAAAAAAAAAAAAAAAGAAAACTCCTGAGGAGTCTAATTAAGAAGAAACAAGCAGCTGCGCACAGTGGCTGGTTCCTGTAGTTCTGGCTACGTGGGAGGCTGAGGAGGGGAGATCACTTAAAACTTAAGAGTTCAAGACCAGCCTGGGCAACATAGCGAGACCCCCCACATCTTTTAATTAAATGAATGAATGGAAAAAGAGAAAGCCGAAATATAGAAGATTAAGAAAGAATACATACTCATAGATTAAAAGAGATCAAAATAATTTTTTGATGGGTGCCATGGCTCACATCTGTAATGTGAGGTGGGAGGATTGCTTGACCCTAGGAGTTTGAGACCAGACTGGGCAACAGGAAAAATCCTGTACAAAATAAAATAATTAGCCAGGCCTGGTTGCACGTGCCTGTAGTCCCAGCTACTCGGGAGGCTGAAGTGGGAGGATGACTTGAGCCCAGGAGGCAGAACTTGCAAGGAGCCAAGATTGTAGCACTGAACTCCAACCTTGGAGATAGAGCTGGACCCTGTCTCAAAAAACAAAAAACAAAAAACAAAAAAAAAAACAAGAAAGTGAAAAGGCAACCCACAGAATGCAAGAAAACAGTTGAAATCATACATCTGATAAGAAGCTTTATCCAAAATAGATAAAGAACTCTTACAACTCAATAATAAAAATACAGTCCAATTTAGGCCTGGCTTGGTAGCTCATGCCTGTAATCTTAGCAGTTTGAGTGGCCTAGACTAGAGGACTGCTTGAGCTCAGGAGTTTGAGACCAGCCTGGGCAACATAGTGAGACCCCATCTCTATTTAAATAAATAAATAAAACATAGTGAGACCCTGTCTCTATTTAAATAAATAAATAAAATACAACCCAATTTAAAAATGATCAAAGGATCTGAAAAGATATTTTTCCAAATAACCGTCATGTGCTGCATAGGGACATTTTGGTCAACAGCGAACCACATATACACAGGTGGTCCCATAAGATTTTTATGGAGGCCAGGCATGGTGGCTCACACCTATAATCCCAGCACTTTGGGAGGCCAAGGCGGGTGGATCATTTGAGGCCAGGAGTTTGAGACCAGCCTGGCCAACATGGCAAAACCCTGTCTCTACAAAAATTAGCCAGGCATAATGGCATGTGCCTGGAGTCCCAGCTACTGAATCTCTTGAACCCAGGAGGTAGAGGCTGCATTAAGCCAAGGTCACGCCACTGCACTCCAGCCTGGGCAACAGAGCAAAACTCTGTCTCAAAAAAAAAAAAAAATTATAATGGAGCTGGAAAATTCCCATTGTCTAGTGACATTGTGATGTTGTAGCACAACACATTACTCACATGTTTGTGGTGATGCTAATGTAAACAAACCTGTGCTGCCATTCCTATTAAAGGGTAGTACCTATAATTATGTACAGTAAAATAGTACTTGATAAAGATGACAAACCATTAGGTTGCTGTTTTATGTATTTACTATACTGTACTCTTTTTTTTTTTTTTTTTTTTGAGACGGAGTCTCGCTCTGTTGCCTGGGCTGAAGTGCAGTGGCCGGATCTCAGCTCACTGCAAGCTCCACCTCCCGGGTTTACGCCATTCTCCTGCCTCAGCCTCCTGAGTAGCTGGGACTACAGGCGCCCGCCACCTCGCCCGGCTGGTTTTTTGTATTTTTTAGTAGAGATGGGGTTTCACCAGATTAACCAGGATGGTCTCAATCTCCTGACCTTGTGATCCGCCTGTCTCGGCCTCCCAAAGTGCTAGGATTACAGGCTTGAGCCACCGCACCTGGCGTATACTGTACTCTTTATTGTTATGTTATTTTATTTTTTTGAACTAGAATCTCACTTTGTCACCCAGGCCAGAGTATAATGACCTTGGCTCACTGCAGCCTCAAACTCCGGTGCTCAAGTGATTCTCTTGCCTCAGCCTCCCAAGTAGCTAGGATTATTGGCACAAGCCACCACACCTGGCTAATTTTTAAATATTTCATAGAGATGCGGTCTCGCTATGTCGACCAGGCTGGTATCAAATTCCTGGCCTCAAGCAATCCTATCTTGCCCCTCAAAGTACTGGGATTGCAGGTGCAAGACACCATGCCTGGCCCTTATTGTTATTTTAGAGTGTGCTCCAACTTATAAATAAAACAAATTAACTGTAAAACAGCCTCAGGCAAGTCCTGCAGGAGTTATTCCAAAAGAAGGCATTGTTATCATAGGAGATGATAGCTCCATGGGTGTTACTGTTCCTCCAGACCTTCCAGTAGAACAAGAAGTGGAGGTAGAAGACAATGATATTAATGATTTTGAGCCTGTGTAGGCCTAGGCTAATGTGTGTGTTTGTATCTTAGGTTTTTGTTATTGTTGTTGTTTGTTTGTTTTTGAGACCAAGTTTCACTCTTGTTGCCCAGGCTGGAGTGCAGTGGCACGATCTCAGCTCACTGCAACCTCCGCCTTCCAGGTTCAGGAGATTCTCCTGCCTCAGCCTCCCAAGTACCTGGGATTACAGGCACATGCCACCACACCTTGCCAATTTTTGTGTTCTTAGTAAAGATAGGGTTTCACCCTTTTGGCCAGGCTGGTCTCGAACTCTTGACCTCGTGATCTGCCCACCTTGGCCTCCCAAAGTGCTGGGATTACAGGCATGAGCCACCGCGCCTGGCACGTGAATATACTTTAAAATTCATTTAATTGTATACTTAAATGGATGGATTGCATTGTATGTGAATTATATCTCCATAAAGCTGTTTAGAAACAAATCAGTTCCTGGAGAATTATATATTTGAATGTGAAAGGTAAATCAAGAATAGAAATTGGGAAGATGGGCACAACCCTTTTGGGCTTCAGCCTCATTGCCATGATAGCTACCCCTTGCCAGTAGAATCCTCTTGCCTCAGCTGTAGATAGGGAGGAGAAAGGAGCTTAAGTGTGCATCCAGGGGCTAATACTCTTTTTACTTTCCCTTTATAAGAAAAGTAGAAAGACTATCAGGGGACCAAGACCAAACAGAGGAGAGCAGAGGGGAAGGATTGGAACAGAGAGGATGCTGGCAGGGTGAAGGAGGGAGAGGATGCTTTACGAATTGATCCTTGACAAATTGATGTTATGAATCTTCCCCTTTCCTCCCAGGTCTTGCTGAAGTCAGGAGGGGCAATGATAGGAAAATACATGTGGGAACAAACTTATCAAAATGGGAAGAGAGTTCAGGGTACTTCAGGAAAGAAGTTGATAATCCCAAAATAGGAAAAGGCCAAAGAGATGGATTATATATGGACCATGGAAAATGAGGTTCATGGCTGTGGGAATCTGTTTCAGGATTTAAATGACTGTGGCTCTTTTAGGGTAGAGGAATTTGGGAATTTTTTTTTTTTTTTTTTTTTTTTGAAATGAAATTTCGCTCTTCTTGACCAGGCTGGAGTGCGGTGGCACGATCTTGGCTCACTGCAACCTCCACTTCCCGGGTTCAAGCGATTCTCCTGCCTCAGCCTCTCAAGTAGCTAGGATTACAGGCATGTGCTATCACGCCTGGTTAATTTTGTATTTTTAGTAGAGGTGGGGTTTCCCCGTATTGGTCAGGCTGGTCTCAAACTCCCAACCTCAGATGATCTGCCCACCTTGGCCTCCCAAAGTGCCGAGATTATAGGCGTGAGCCACCGCACCCACCTGGGGAATGTATTCTTGAGGCAGGGGGAGAGATGTGTGCCAGCCCTCATAGACATGTACACAGCTCCCATATATACGTACAGTGGCAGGAACTCAGTTGGCAGCATGAGCAGAAGATGCTATTGTAGAGGCCCATGACCCCCTGCATGCTCATGTAGTGACTCAGGGCAAAGCACTGTAACTCACATCCCGTATAAGGTTGAGGAACTGTTGTGGTTTTTTTGGTTTTTGTTTTTTTTTTTTTTTGAGTCAGAGTCTCACTCTGTCGCCCAGGCTGGAGTGCAGTGGTGTGATCTCAGCTCACTGCAACCTCCACTTCCCAGGTTCAAGTGATTCTCCCTGCCTCAGCCTCCCCAGTAGCTGGGGTTACAGGTGCCCAACACCATGCCTGGCTAATTTTTCTATTTTTAGTAGACATGGGATTTCGCCATGTTGGCCAGGCTGGTCTCGAACTCCTGACCTCAGGTGATCTGCCCACCTCGGCCTCCCAAAGTGCCAAAGTGCTGGGATTACAGGCGTGAGTTCCTGGCAGATCTCTGGAAACGTCATCTTGTGCTTCCCTTTATGTGTTATGAAAATTTATGATGAAACCTCCTTTTAAAAAAAATGTTAGTATTATAGGAAATTTCAAACATATCAGAAAATAGAGAATAGTTTTATTAACCCCCTATGTGTCTATCACCCAACTTCAGAAATTATCACCTCTTGTCTTGGTGCTATGGCTCATACCTGTAATCCCAGTACTTTGGGAGGCCTAGGCAGGAGGATCACTTGAGGTCAGGAGTTCGAGACCAGCCTAGCCAACATGGTGAAACCCTGCTCTACCAAAAAAATACTAAAATTAGCTGAAAGTGGTGGTGCATGCCTGTAGTCCCAGCTACTCGCAAGGCTGAAGTGGGAGAATCACTTGAACCAGGGAGATGGAGGCTGCAGTGAGCTGAGATCATGCCACTGAGCTCCAGCCTGAGCAACAGAGTGAGACTCCGTCTCAAAAAAAAAAAAAAAAAAAGATATATATGAAACATAAATTAATTTTGTGTATAGAAATTTCCCCTGCCCCCCATTATTGTGATGCAAACCCCAAACATCATCAATCTATAAATATTTCAGTATATATTTCCTAAAGAGATGAAGACTCTTATTTTAAAAACATATCCAATGTCATAATCATACTATAAAATGATTGATTATTCAGTCAGTGTTTATATTTCCCTGATCGTCTTATGCCTTTTTTTTGCCCCAGTTTGTTATCTTGGGATCCAAATGAGATTCAAACATTGCCAATTAGTTGAAATCTCTCTTTAGTCTTATAATCTTTAAGGTCCTTTTCCATCTCTTTTCTCTTTTGTCTTTTTTTTTTTGTATTTTAAAATATTTTAATCTTCATTTTTTTTCTTTCTTTCCTTCCTTTTAATGAAGAAATCGGGTTTTTCCTGTAGAGTTTACCACAGTCCAGATGTTGCTAATTGTGCATGCCCAAATATTTCTCTGCCCTTGTTTTTTTTTTTGTAAATTGATGATAGGCTTGATCAGATTAACAGGGTTTTTTTTTTTTTTTTCAAGTTTACTTCATAGTTGTAATCCATTAGGATAATGTCTGGTGATGACGTGTATGCAGCCATTAATTCATTAGGGGTTGTAAAGAAGTGATATACTCCAGGTTGAGCATCCCTAATCCAAAAAATCAAAAATCTGAAATGCTCTAAAACCCAAAATTTTTAAGTGCTGACGTGATGCCACAAATGGAAAATTTCACACCTGACCTCATGTAATGAATGGGTTGCTGTCAAAATGTACTGTGAGTCAGGAATGATGGTGATGCCAAACAGCCACAGATAGTCCACATGGGTGGCTGAGGTAGTGATACCTTTGCTTTATGATGGTTCAATGTATATAAGCTTTGTTTCATGCAAATTATTTAAAATATTGTATGAAATTACTGTCAGGCTATGAGTATAAGATATATATGAAGCCAGGCGCGGTGGCTCAAGCCTGTAATCCCAGCACTTTGGGAGGCCGAGACGGGTGGATCACAAGGTCAGGAGATCGAGACCACCCTGGCTAACACGGTGAAACCCCGTCTCTACTAAAAAATACAAAAAACTAGCCGGGCGAGGTGGCAGGCGCCTGTAGTCCCAGCTACTCGGGAGGCTGAGGCAGGAGAATGGCGTGAACCCGGGAGGCGGAGCTTGCAGTGAGCCGAGATCGCACCGCTGCATTCCAGGCTGGGCGACAGAGCAAGACTACGTCTCAAAAAAAAAAAGATGTATATGAAACATAAATTAATTTCGTGTATAGACACGTTCCATCCCGAAGATATCTCATTATGTATATGCAATATTCCAAAAATCTGAAAAAAATTCCACAATACTTAACTGGGCACGGTGGCTCACACCTGTAATCCCAGCACTTTGGGAAGCCAAGGCAGGCAGATTGCCTGAGCTCAGGAGTTCGAGACCAGCCTGGGCAACATGGTGAAACCCTGTCTCTACTAAAAATACAAAAAAAGTAGCCAGGTATGGCAGCATGCACCTGTAGTCCCAGCTACTCGGGAGACTGAGGCAGGAGAATTGCCTCAACCTTGAACCCAGGAGGCAGAAGTTACAGTGAGCCAAGATCACACCACTGCACTCCAGCCTGGGTGACAGAGCGAGACTCCATCTCCAAAAAGAAAAGAAGAGAAGAGAAGAGGGAAGAGGGAAAAGGGAAAAAGGAGAGGGGAGGGGAGGATAATCTGGGTTCTAGTGTTGTCATATTTATATTTAGAGATGGGGTCTCTCACCATGCCCAACTAAAGTTTAAAAACTGTTTTAAAGACAAGCTCTTGCTGTGTTTCTCAGGCTGGTCTCAAGTTCCTATCCTCAAGTGATCCTTCTGCCTCAACCTCCTGGGATTACAGCATGAGCCACTGTGCCCAAGTCTGCCATTTATTTTTCTTTTCTTTTTTTTTTTTTTTGAGACAGAGTCTTGCTCTGTCACCCAGTCTGGAGTGCAATGGTGCGATCTCGACTCACTGCAACCTCCACCTCCCGGGTTCAAGCGATTTTCCCGCCTCAGCCCCCCAAGTAGCTGGGATTACAGGTGCCTGCCACCACGCCCGGCTAGTTATTGTATTTTTTAGTAGAGACGGGGTTTTGCCAGGTGGGCCAGGCTGGTCTTGAACTCCTGACCTCAGGTGATCTGCCTGCCTTGGCTTCCCAAAGTGTTGGGATTACAGGCGTGAGCTACCACGCCCGTCTGCCATTTCTTTTTTTTTTCTTTTTTCTGTTTTTTTTTTTTTTTTTTTTTTTT
>NW_016827667.1:322998-332573 GCF_001698545.2 Rhinopithecus bieti
TTTTTTTTTTTTGGCTGTGTGCAGTGGCTCATGCTCGTAATCCCAGCACTTTGGGAGACCAGAGCAAGAGGATCACTTGAGTCTAGGAGTTTGAGACCATCCTGGGCAACGCAGCAAAACCCCATACCTAAAAAAAAAAAATTTGGCCGAGCATGATGGCTTATGTCTGTAATCCCAGCATTTTGGGAAGCCGAGGTGGGCAGATCACCTGAGGCCAGGGGTTCGAGACCAGCCTGGCCAACATGGTGAAACCCCATATCTACTAAAAATACAAAAGTAGCCAGGCATGGTGGCACACACCTGTAATCCCAGCTACTATGGAGGCTGAGATAGGAGAATCGCTTGAAGCCAGGAGGTGGAGGTTGCAATGAGCTGAAATCACTCCACTGCACTCCAGCCTGAGCAACAAGAGCAAAACTTAATCTCAAAAAAAAAAAGGAAAAAAAATTTTGTTTTAATTAGCCAAGCGTGGTGGCTGGCATGCACCTGTAGTCCTAATTTCTTGGCAGACTGAGGCTGGGGAATTGCTTGATCCTGGGAGGCTGAGGCTGCAATGAGCCGTGATCACACCATTACACTGCAGCCTAGGTGACAGCCAGACCCCATCTCAAAAAAAAAATAAAGTCTAGTCATAGCTGGAGACAGTGGCTAACATCTGTAATCCCAGTGCTTTGGGAGGTTGAGGTAGGAGAATCACTTGAGGCCAGGAATTCGAAACAACGAATTGCTGGGCAACGTAGCAAGACCCCATCTCTACAAAAAATTTTAAAATTAGCCAGGCATGGTGACACACCTGTCCTCCTAGCTACTGGAGAGGATGAGGCAGGAAGATCGCTTGAGCCTCGGAGTTGGAGGTTCATTTGTGGGGTTTTGTTTGATTTTTGTAAATAAGGAACTGACTTGATTTTTATCTTTTCTTTCTTTCTTTCTTTTTTTTTTTTTTTTTTTTTTTTTTTTTTTTTTTTTTTTTTTTTTTTGACTGAATCTTGCTCTGTTGCCCAGGCTGGAGTGCAGTGGTGGAATCTTGGCTCACTGCAACCTACACCTCCCAGGCTCAAGCAGTTCTCCTGCTTCAGCTTCCAGAGTAGCTGGGACTATAGGCGTGCCACCACGCCCAGCTAATTTTTGTATTTTTAGAAGAGACAGGGTTTCACCATTTGGCCAGGCTGGTCTCAAACTCCTGACCTCAAGTGATCTGCCTGCCACCTCCCAAAGTGCTGGGATTACAGGTGTGATCCACCAAACCTGGCCCTGACTTGATTTTTTCAATACTGCATCAAGGACATCAAAGCCATTGGATTAGTGCTATAAAAACATTTTTAAATAACCAAATTTTCCCTGTCTTATTTTGTAATTGGAGGATATGCCAGAAAAGTTTGAGTTCAGCTTGGGATAGAGTAAGGATTATGGCTAGAGAATGGGAATAGTTACTAGGAAACTGGCTTAAAAAAAAAAAAATTAAAAAGCGTTCCTGGTAAGTTTGAATTTTTAGGTAGTATTTATTTTCTTAACATAGCCATATTCAAACTACTGTCATTCCCATGTGAGTAAGAAAAACCACAGTTCCAGTAAACATCTATGGGGAAAGGGACTTAGAAGTCAGAGACTTGAATTCAGATTCCAATTTTTTGCTTACTGGCATTATGAACTTGATGGAATATGTCAAATTTTTCTTTGTAGAATGTTTTAAAATAGGCACTCTGAAATTTGAGTTAATTCTTATATATGGTTTTGTCTACAAGATACCAGTTCTCAGGGACTGAATTTTTTTTTTCCAGTTTACTATAAACACACCACCTACTCCAGAAGACCTGATGTTAAGTCAGTATGTTTACCGACCCAAGATACAGATTTATAGAGAAGATTGTGAGGCTCGTCGCCAAAAGATTGAAGAGTATGAAAGCTTTAATTTTTATGTGTGTTTTTTTGAGGGGAGGGGAGGGATCAGTGAATAGTTTGGTAAGGTTTTGATTAGAATAACACTGGCATGGGGTAAAGTTGATGGCATTAATTGGCAGTGTGATGTGGGAGAAAGAGCTTTGGCCTTGTAGTCAGATTGAAGCTCAATCTTGGCTTCAACACTAGCTGTGTAGCCTTGGGTAAGTCATTTAACCTTCATTTCCAAATCCATCAAGTGGGGTTAATAAAACCTACTCGGCCAATAGATATGAACAATAGAAATGGCGTATATAAATTGTTTTCATACCATTCTTAGGAAAAAATAGGTGTTCTAAGAGATGGGGTCTCTCACCATGCCCAACTAAAGTTTAAAAACTGTTTTAAAGACAAGCTCTTGCTGTGTTTCTCAGGCTGGTCTCAAGTTCCTATCCTCAAGTGATCCTTCTGCCTCAACCTCCTGGGATTACAGCATGAGCCACTGTGCCCAAGTCTGCCATTTATTTTTCTTTTCTTTTCTTTTTTTTTTTTTTTTTTTAAACAGAGTCTTGCTCTGTCACCCAGTCTGGAGTGCAATGGTGCGATCTCGACTCACTGCAACCTCCACCTCCCGGGTTCAAGCGATTTTCCCACCTCAGCCCTCCAAGTAGCTGGGATTACAGGTGCCTGCCACCACGCCCGGCTAGTTTTTGTATTTTTTAGTAGAGACGGGGTTTTGCCAGGTGGGCCAGGCTGGTCTTGAACTCCTGACCTCAGGTGATCTGCCGTGGTGATTCTGTTCATAAGAATGAACAGTAATTATTAGATTATGATATCATAAGTTGATTGCTAGAGAACATCTTCAAAAGAAAATACCCTTTAGAGATTTATGCAAGTTGAGTAACCCTAATATGGAAATTGGAAATCTGAAATGCTCCAAAATCCAAAACGTTTTAGCCACCAACATGATGCAAGTGGAAAATTCCACACATAAATACTTAAGTACTTTACACAAACTTTGTTTCATGCACAAAATTGTTTAAAATATTGTATAAAATTACCTTCAAACTATGTGTACAAGGTATACATGAAACATAAATTAATTTTACGTTTAGGCTTGGGTTTCACCCGCAAGATTTCTCATATATCCGAATAGTCCAAAATCCAAAATACTTCTGGTCCCAAGCATTTCAGATAAGGGGTACTCAATCTGTATATAGTGCCTGAAATCAGATTGCCTTTGAGTGTATAATTTTACCACATTTACGCTTGTTTATGTATATGAAAGAACATGGTTTTACTTAGAAGATAGCTCATTGCTATGGTATACGTAAATACTGCAGACTGATTTACAAATTAGATATATCTAGATTGCCTTAGGTAAATCAGACTTTAAAACTCAGAATAATGTTTATGTCATACTCATCTGGGACTATCCGACTAAATTTGAACCAGTCTAACAGAAAAGAAATAAAATAATCTTTAAGAATTATCTGTGTTTTAGAAGTAGAAGAAAAGAATATTAAAAAATTTCAAAAGAATTACATAGTTTTAAAATCAGAAATGTAAGATATTTCAGATTTGCCTGATTCTGTTCATTTAACAAATTTTATTGAGCACCTGTATCTGCCAGTGTACTATACGATGCACTGGGGTTCATCACTGAACAAAACTGGCAAATTTTATATCTTCATGTTGTTGGAAAGAGTTGGCTCGGTCAGGATTTCCCTGAGAATGTTTGTTTGTTTCTTTCTTTGTTTATTTTAATTGAGACAAGAGTCTTGCGATGTTGCCCAGGTTGGAGTGTAGTGGCACCATCTCAGCTCACTGCAACTGCCGCATCCTGGATTCGAGCAATTCACCTGCCTCAGCCTGCCGGGTAGCTGGGATTACAGGTGCCCGCCAACATGCCGGGCTAATTTTTGTATTTTTAGTAGAGACGGGGTTTCACCATGTTGGCCAGGCTGGTCTTGAACTCCTGACCTCAAGTGATCCACCCACCTCAGCCTCTCAAAGTGCTGGGATTACAGGCCTTGAACCACCACACCAGCTGAGAATGTTTATTTTGAATGAAAGAGGATCTTACACTCAATGAGCAGTTGGTTTAGGTGTGCTTTACTGTTTGATTTTGCATCTATGTGCCTGCATATATCCTCTACAAGAGATCTTTTATCTCCGTTAGAAATTTATTTTCTCCATTTATTAACAAAATACTAATATATATTGAGACTATAATAGCTTTGCCGCTTTTATAAATGCTATTCTAAAAATGTGAAATATGACTTTAAACTGAATTGGAAAGTTTTATTTATTTTTTATTTATTAATTTTTTGAGACAGAGCCTCACTCTGTCACCCAGGCGCAATCTTGGCTCACTGAGAAATTCACCTCCCAGGTTCATGCCATTCTCCTGCCTCAGCCTCCCGAGTAGCTGGGACTACAGGCGCCCGCCACCACACCCAGCTAATTTTTTATTTTTAGTAGAGGCAGGTTTTCACCGTATTAGCCAGGATAATCTCTATCTCCTGACCCCGTGATCTGCCCGCCTCCGCCTCCCAAAGTCCTGGGATTACAGACGTGAGCCACCGCACCTGGCCAGGAACTTTTATTAAAATAATATACAAAAAAATTAAGTGGGCGTGGTGGCACGCGCCTGTATTCCCAGCTAACCGGGAGGCTGAGGCAAAGGCTGAAGCAAGAGAATTGCTTGAACCCAGAAGGTGGAGACTGCAGTGAGCCAAGATTGCACCACTGCACTCCAGCCTGGCAACAGGGTGAGACTCTGTCTCAAAAATAATAATAATAATGATAATAATAACAGTAGCTACAACTTTATAGCAGCGATCATTGACAGACCTTAGGATTCTTTATAAGCAAAATGTTTCACATTGGAACAAGTTGGTATGTTGAGATGAGAATTCTATTAGTGACAGAAGTTTTTTTGATTTATGACATTCTTGAACTGTTATTCAAGTGAATAATCAGATTGAATAATCAAGCTTTTTTTGAATGAATTCCCCTCTTATTATGTAGGAAAAAACTAGGAAGAATTAAATTAAGCCTGACTGTAGATCTGGGCTGGTTCGTTCAAGCTGGCTTCTGAACCCTGTGCTAATTAACTTTTCTGTATTTTAGATTAAAGCTTTCTGCATTGAACCAAGATAAGCTGTTGGCTGATATAAATAAGAACCTGTGGGAAAAAATGAGACACTGCTCTGACGACGAGGTACTTTTGTCTCATTTTCTGAATGGGAATCAGTAAGGACATTCTGATCAATGTTTATTGTGAAATAAGTAACTGTTACTTGGTCATCAGTGATGAGTTATTTAACTTATTTTTTAGGTGTAATGTGGTACCAGGGTCTTATTTAATTACACACAATTGTTAATACGTAATGTTTTCAAACCTGAGATCAATTTAATATATGAACTATAGTTGAAGTTTATTTAGAGTTCCCTCCTGGCTATTTGCCTTTCACTTAGATTTAGACGAAGAAAAGATTTACTTTAATTGATTAAATAGCAAGCGACCCACTTTATAAATGTGCCCTAATATATTAAAAAGTTTCATTAACTAGGAGCCTGTCATTTTCTAATTCATAATATGAATAAGTGAATTAAAGGCAGGAATCAAAACTGAAATCTTTTTTCTGGTCTTACACAACAATTATATGGAATTAAATTTGCCAATGACACATGTCCTGCCTTAGGATAGGCAAATCCATTTACCCCTTCTGACTCATTTGTTTTAGTACAATGTACTCTCTAACTTTCCCTTCCAGCTGAAGGCCTTTGGAATTTACCTTAACAAAATAAAATCACGTTTTACCAAGATGACTAAAGTCTTCACTCACCAAGGAAAAGTGGCTCTGTATGGCAAGCTGGTGCAGTCAGCTCAGGTAATTTGAGACAGTTAATATCATAGAAAGAGATATTAAAATTACTTTATAGTGGTTATAGAATATGAAGAATGTTCCTTCGAAGACATGTGAATAAGACTTGGGCAAAAACTTACAATTAAGAGGTAAGGTTCAATTTGTCAAAAGTGGCAAATCCTGGCATCTTGAGTAATACTGGAATATAATTACTAATGTGGACCTATGTCTAATCTCAAATACTATTATCCATCATACATACTGAAATAAAATATATAGGATTCTGGTCTCCCATTGCTAAGAACTATATCATAGTATTATCTTCTTCATAGTCCATACTAAGCTGTATATGTATGTACTTGTGTTTAAAGCAGCATTTCCCAAAATGATTAGCTTTTTTAAAAGGCTCTGCATTAAAAAACTTTCCATTGGCAAATAAGTATGGGAAATGTTGCAAGCAATATGCCCTTTCAGAGAAATACAATTTTTTAAAGTCTAAGCATAGGCCGGGCACGGTGGCTCAAGCCTGTAATCCCAGCACCCAGCACTTGGGAGCGAGGACGGCGGTCACGAGCAGGATATCGAGACCATCCTGGCTAACATGGTGAAAACCCTGTCTCTACTAAAAACACAAAAACTAGACGGGCGAGGTTGGCGGGCGCCTGTAGTCCCAGCTACTCAGGAGGCTGAGGCAGGAGAATGGCGTAAAACCCGGGAGGTGGAGGCTTGCTGAGCTGAGATCTGGCCACTGCACTCCCAGCCCGGGGACAGAGTGAGACTCCTTGCCTCAAAAAAAAAAAAAAAAAAAAAGTGTTTTAAGTATAAAATATTAATATATTGTATTTCATGAACACTTATAGAAATGCTAAAATAAGGCCGGGCGCGTTGGCTCAAGCCTGTAATCCCAGCACTTTGGGAGGCAGAAGGCGGGGGATCATGAGGTCAGGAGTCGAGGACCCATCCTGGCTAACACTGTGAAACCCGTCTCTACTAAAAAAATACAGAAAACTAGCCGGGCGAGGTGGCGGGCGGCCTTAGTCCCATCTACTCGGAGCTGAGGCAGAAAAAAAAAAAAAGAAATGCTAAAAAAGTACCAAATTAGTTTTATGTCAATATGCTTTTAAATTATTTCATTTTCTTTTAATAAAAATATTTATTAAATTTTAAAATAACTTATTTTCCGGAGTTCTTTTGGCTAAAACTTATTTAATAAAATTATCTTTTATTTTAAGTCCAGCTTAAAGCTTGACCCTTCATTTAAGTTTTGCCGCTTTTGTGGCCTGGCGTGGTGGGCTCACGCCTGTAATCCAGCACCTTGGGAGGCGAGCAGGCAGATCACAAGTGGGAGATAGAGATCATCCTGTCAACACGGTGAAACTCCATCTCTATTGAAAATACCAAAAAATTTAGCGGGCGTGGTGGCGGCGCCTGTAGTCCCAGCTACTCAGGGAGGCTGCAGGCGGAGAGAATGGTGTGAACCCGGGAGGCGGAGCTTGCAGTGAGCCAGAGATCGAGCTGCTGCGCTCCAGCCTGGGCAAGAAACAGAGCGAACCCACCTCAAAAAAAAAAAAAAAAAAGAAGATTGACTGATTTGTTGATCTATGATAGAGCAATCTATGTGAGCCATCTGAAACCATTTATTATATTTTCTTTGTAGAGGTTTAACCTGACAGTCTATAATCTTTTGTATTTAGAATGAGAGAAACTTCAAATAAAGATAGATGAGATGGATAAAATACTTAAGAAGATCGATAACTGCCTTAGTGAGATGGAAACAGGTAAAGTATTCTAAATACTTTTCCAAAAAAAAATTTTAATTGTATCTAAATGCTGTCCTACAGTAGAGAATGTTGATACCACAATATTGAAGACTTTTTAAGCAACTTGAGATATTAAATTAGAATAAATTGGCTGGACACAGTGGCTCACGCCTGTAATCCCAGCACTTTGAGAGGCTGAGCTGGGCAGATCACTTGAGGTCAGGAGTTTGAGACCAGCGTGACCAACATGGTGAAACCCCATCTCTACTAAAAATTTAAAAATTAGCTGGGCGTGGTGGCGGGCGCATGCAGTCCCAGCTACTCAGGAGGCTGAGGCAGGAGAATCCCTTGAACCCAGGATGCGGAGGTTGCAGTGAGCCAATATTGCGCCACTACACTCCAGCCTGGGTGACAGAGTGAGACTCCATCTCAAAAATAATAAAACAAATACATAAATAAGTAAATTAGAGCAAATTAAACTTCCTTTACTATAGTCATCCATAATACAATCAAGAGCTTCTCAAGATAACCTAGACTGTAATTTTGTGTTTTTTAATAGATGAATTTATCTCAGTTTGAAAACTGTATCTTTTCAGTTTGGCCTTTCATAATCCCAACTTTTTAGAGTTACTCTCCTGAAACTGCTTTCTCAAAGATCACATGATTCTGCATAGTCATCAAATTTTGTTCTTCTCAGTCCTTAGCCATTTTGACCTCTTTCAGCATTTGACACTGATGACTGTTATTTTCTTCCTGAAATGTTCATCTCCCTTAATCTCTGTGATAATGCACTACCTTGACCCAGTTGTTTTCTCCTGGCTGCTCCATCCAGCTTCTCTGTTGGCCTGTCTTTCTCTAACTGATCCCTTGTGGGGATTTATATTTTATCACCTATTCTTTTCTATATTCTCTCCCCCAGTGCTTTCGTCTGCCTTAATAATTATGTGACTGATTCCCAAATTTAAATTCCTCAAGCATTTTTTGAGTATGTACGGCATGCCAGGTACTGTGCTTAATATCAGAAAAGAAATAAAAATATTTAAGACACAGTTTTTGCCCTAAAGTAGCTTATAATCATTTCAGGTGAGGGCATCTTTAGCCTCTCTCTCTTGAGTTCCAGACTTAATTTCTAGCTTCCTTCTGAACCTGTATGCAAAAATATCCTTAAACACCTTAAACTCTGAATACAGTCTGGGCAACATAGCGAGACACTATCTCTACAAAAACAAAAGTTTAGCTCAGTGTGGTAGCACATGCCTGTAGTCCTAGCTACTTGGGAGGCTGAGGCAGGAAGATCTCTTGAGCCCAGGAGGTCAAGGCTACAGTGAGGCAAGATCACACCACTGCACTCCAACCTGTGCGACCGAGTGAACTAAATAAATAAATAAATTTAAATACATTCTCCCAGCTCAAAATAAAATCCAAAACTTGTTCTCTCTTATGATGTTTCTCATCTTTATTTATAGCAGTCACAATTCTTATACATTGTAAAAGGCTCAATACTTTCATTGTCTTTTAGGTTCTCTTAACAAGTCCTGTCATCCGCAGCTTCAGTATCTCATGTGTTTATTTCCCTTTCCCATTAAGGCTCATCTTAATTCTGAAATGTGCTATTTCAGTCTTCTATCTAACCTTTATACATTCTTACCATTATTCTGCCTCCTTCCAGTCCAAACTGCACATTGCTGCCAGATTAATAAGTATGAAAGACAGTTTTCATTAATGTTACTCCTCTGAAAAACTTCTGTCTTTCCATTTATTACAAAGTAAAGTCCAAACTTAACTTTCTTTTTTTTTTCTTTGAGACAGAGTCTCGCTCTGTCGCCCAGGCTGGAGTGCAGTGGCCGGATCTCAGCTCACTGCAAGCTCCGCCTCCCGGGTTTACGCCATTCTCCTGCCTCAGCCTCCCAAGTAGCTGGGACTACAGGCGCCCGCCACCTCGCCCGGCTAGTTTTTTGTATTTTTTAGTAGAGACGGGGTTTCACGGTGTTAGCCAGGATGGTCTCGATCTCCTGACCTCGTGATCCACCTGTCTCGGCCTCCCAAAGTGCTGGGATTACAGGCT
>NW_016827667.1:335931-346607 GCF_001698545.2 Rhinopithecus bieti
GGCCGGCTAGTTTTTTGTATTTTTTAATAGAGACGGAGTTTCACCATGTAGGCCAGGATGGTCTCGATCTCCTGACCTCGTGATCCACCCGTCTCGGCCTCCCAAAGTGCTGGGATTACAGGCTTGAGCCACCGCGCCCGGCAAAATGTAATATTTAAACAGTATCTTAACGTGAATCCCAAGGATATCTTCATGGATCCTAATTTGAAAAACAATGATTTATGCCTTTCCCAGGTAGACGCACTTCTAAATTAATGCTTATTAAAAACAACAACAACTAAGAATGCAGAAATGGATCCCATACACCTAACATTATTACCTCAGTGGGGAGTCATGTAGCATGCGACTTCTTATTATAAACTTTTTATATTGATAGAGTCTGAATTCTCTAATTCTCTAAAGCCTTATCTCTCTCTGAATACCTGCTTTTATTTGCAGAAATCTCTTAGAACTGGAGGTACAAAAAGAGCAGACCCTTGCTCAAATAGACTTTATGCAAAAACAAAGAAATAAAACTGAAGAACTGCTGGATCAGTTGAGGTAAGGAAATGCAGGTGTCATTTGTTTGTGTTTTATTCTGTACCTTGTGGTTGTCTGAAGCGACTGGAGCAATTGATGTAATTTTAGTGTGTTGGTGTTCTTAACCTCTACAGTGCTGTTTCAAAAAGAGTCGGTGTACTCAGCAGTAAGTTGAAAATAGAGTAGAAGAACTATGGAATTATAATTTCTCAATATTTTATGCTTTTCATTGCCTAGACTTGGTGTTTCTCCGATATACAACTCAAGATTGAGTTCTTAGTTATTTTAAAAGCTTAAGTTTATACATTCACAATATTTGAATTGAAATATTGTCTCCCAGTCCAGTGGAAAAACATTAGCAGCTGTTGTTGGTACTGTTTGGGTGGTATCAGAAGTTCTCTTTTATCTTAATTTTAAAATACTTTTAAAATCTTGTTTATCTCTCTTCAGCTTGTCTGAGTGGGATGTTGTTGAGTGGAGTGATGATCAAGCTGTATTCACCTTTGTTTATGACACAGTACAACTCACCATCACCTTTGAAGAGTCAGTTGGTAAGGAGCCAAAGTGAGATAATTCCTTTACAAAAAATAAATGGCTACACTCACTAAAGATTCAAATCTTTATTTTACTATACTGATAACTGTTGACATGATGAGAGCACTGCTGAAAGTCTTAGAAGAGTCAATCATAAATAAAAATTTTGCTATCAAAATAATGGATAAACATGCTACTCATGTCTATTTACTGAGTTTCTTTCTTTTCATCTCCATCTTTCGTGATAGAGAATTTACCCTAATGACTGGTGATTCTTCTTTTTTTTTTTTTTTTTGAGACGGAGTCTCGCTCTGTCACCCAGGCTGGAGTGCAGTGGCCGGATCTCGGCTCACTGCAAGCTCCGCCTCCCGGGTTCACGCCATTCTCCTGCCTCAGCCTCCCGAGTAGCTGGGACTACAGGCGCCCGCCACCTCGCCCGGCTAGTTTTTTGTATTTTTAGTAGAGACGGGGTTTCACCGTGTTAGCCAGGATGGTCTCGATCTCCTGACCTTGTGATCCACCTGTCTCGGCCTCCCAAAGTGCTGGGATTACAGGCTTGAGCCACCGCGCCCGGCCTTTTTTTCTTTTTTTACTTAAGAGTGAGGCCCTGCAGGTCACGCCTATAATCCCAGCACTTTGGGAGGCTGAGGCAGGGGGATCACCTGAGGTCAGGAGTTTGAAACCAGCCTGGCTAACATGGTGATACCCCCATCTCTACTAAAACTACAAAAAATTAGCTGGGCATGCACCTGTAATCACAGCTACTCGGGAAGCTGAGACAGGAGAATCACTTGAACCCGGGAGGTGGAGCTTGCAGTGAGCCAAGATCGCGCCACTGCACTCCAGCATGGGCAACAGAGCGAAACTCTGTCTCAAAAAAAAAAAAAAGAGGCCCTAACAAGTTAATTGGAAGTTCTGTGTGTATAGGTGGGTTTATCATCTAAAAGGATGAAATCACTGTATAGGGTGGAAATCACTATATGGTAACTGGATAGAGGCCCAGCTGTTTTGTTGGAGTTTACTAATTGTCAGTCTCTTTTAGGTCTTTTCTCTTTAACCAGTCAGCATCAACATGGACAACCATGGGCAAACATGGCTGTATTGAAACTTAGGATCTTTACAATCTCTGGGCCTCTAAACCTGATTCTCCTTGAAAGTTTCTTTTCTCGATGAGTAGTATTACCTTCTGTCCAGGTCCAAAATTAAAACTTAGGAATCACTTTATACCTCTTTCTCCCTTGCTGTACATAATTCAAATCATCAGTACGACATGCTGTTTTGTTTTATTTTATTTATGTATTTATTTTTTTGAGACAGTCTCACTCTGCCACCCAGGCTGAAGTGCAGTAGTGCAATCTCTGCTCACTGCAACCTCTGCCTCCCAGGTTCAAGTGATTCTCCTGCCTCAGCCTTCCAAGTAGCTAAGATTATAGGCTTGTGCCACCACACTCGGCTAATATTTTTATTTTTTGTGGAGATGGGGTTTCACCATGTTGTCCAGGCTGGTCTCAACTCCTGACCTCAAGCGATTTGCCCACCTTGGCCTCCCAAAATGCTGGATTACAGGCATGAGCCACAGCGTCCAACCTACTGGTTTTAGTTTCTTAATATTCATCCACTGTTTTTCATCTGTTCTGTCAATAATCATCTCTAACCTAGATGACTACAGTAACATTCCAACTGGTCTTTATGGATCTTCTTCTCCCTGAAGCTACAGTGATTATTGAAAATCTGACTATGCACCTATTACTCAGGCTAATGATCAAAGTATTTGATCTAGCCTATGAAGCCTTGCCTGAACTGAATTTTTCTCCTTTTCCTGTCTCATACTACCTTCCTACCTCTGCATGCTGGCCACAGTGGACTTCTTTTATTTCCTTAAATGATCGTGGTCTTTCCTGCTCAGGCGTATATATCCTATCTCAACACCTTCATGCTGATGTTTCCTATGCCTGAACGCTCTTTTCCCCCACTTCACTAATGAACTTCTTTTTTTTTTTATTTTATTTTTTTTTTTGAGACGGAGTCTCGCTCTGTCGCCCGGGCTGGAGTGCAGTGGCCGGATCTCAGCTCACTGCCAGCTCTGCCTCCCGGGTTCACGCCATTCTCTTGCCTCAGCCTCCCGGGTAGCTGGGACTACAGGCGCCCACCACCTCGCCCGGCTAGTTTTTTGTATTTTAAGTAGAGACGGGGTTTCACCATGTTAGCCAGGATGGTCTCAATCTCCTGACCTCGTGATCCGCCCATCTCGGCCTCCCAAAGTGCTGGGATTACAGGCTTGAGCCACCGCGCCCGGCCCACTAATGAACTTCTACTAATAATTGTAAGAGCTCAGCTCTCAGTGATCAGTTTCTTGCCCTTCTGTTGTATGTTCTTGCTTCCTGTGGTTTTCCTTAATAGTGCTTATCATAGTTTGTAGTTCTTGCTGTGTTTATTAGTGCAGTTATCTGTGCGTCTCCCTGAGTTGTAAGCTTCTTGAGGGCACAGGTTGAGTATGCTGTTTTTCTCATGGTATCCACAGTACCTAACACATAGAAAATATGTAACAAATCATTTAACAGAGAGAAAATCAATTTAGGAGACACATAACCCTAGACTCTGGAGGAGCTAGCAGCTATCTCAGCTACCTAAAACGTATTATAGCAATGCTAAAAGCATAACTCATTTTTACTGTATTTATACAAGGATAGTAGTTGTAGGGAGATCATAGCCATTTTCCTTATATGATTGTTGAAAATAAAATTATCTTTTCACAGAAGTTAGGGGTTAAAAGAGGAGGCCTTAACAAATATAGCTGTGTACTACCTTTTAAATGTCCTTCAAAGACATACCAGTCAGTGGGAGCCTTTACTAAATACAGAGAACAATGATTCAAGGATAACCCTTCAACTTCGTGTGGAAAAACTTGCTACACAAAAGGAGTAGGATTCTAAAGTACTGAGTTTTATGTGACTTCAAATCAGGTAGTTAAAAAAAAAAAGGCCGGGCATGGTGGCTCATGCCTTTAATCCCAACACTTTGGGAGGCCAAGGTGGGCGGATCACGAGGTCAAGAGATTGAGACCATCCTGGCTAACATGGTGAAACCCCGTCTCTACTAAAAATACAAAAAACTAGCCAGGTGTGGTGGCACGAGCCTGTAGTCCCAGCTACTCAGGAGGCTGAGGAAGAAGAATTGTTTGAACCTGGGAGGCGGAGCTTGCAGTGAGCCAAGACCACGCCATTGCACTCCAGCCTGGGAAACAAAGTGAGACTCTCTAAAAAAATTTTTAAAAATCATTATTCTGGTTCTTTCTAGTTGGTCTCCCTTTCCTGGACAAGCGTTATAGGAAGATTGTTGATGTGAATTTTCAATCTCTGTTAGACGGTAAGTTGAAAACATTTAAGCCTCTAAAAATTTGTTGGGGCTGGGCACTATGACTCATGCCTTTAATCCCAGCACTTTGGGAGACTGAGGCGGGTGGATCACCAGGGGTCAGGAGTTTGAGACCAGCCTGACTAACATGGTGAAACCCCATCTCTGCTAATAATACAAAAACTAGCCAGGTGTGGTGGCGCCCTTGTGTAGCCCCAGCTACTCAGGAGGCTGAGATAGAAGAATCACTTGAACCTGGGAGGTGCAGGTTGCAGTGAGCCAAGATCACGCCACTGCACTCCAGCCGGGTGACAGAGTGAGACCTTATCTCAAAGATAAATAAAATAAAATAAAATAAGGCCGGGTGCAGTGGCTCACGCCTGTAATCCCAGCACTTTGGGAGGCCGAGGTGGGCGGATCACGAGATCAGGAGATTGAGACCATCCTGGTGAACACGGTGAAACCCCATCTCTACTGAAAATACAAAAAAATTACCCAGGTGTGGTGGCAGGTGCCTGTAGTCCCACCTACTGGAGAGGCTGAGACAGGAGAATGGCGTGAACCCAGCAGGCAGAGCTTGCAGTGAGCTGAGATCCCGACACTGCTCTCCAGCCTGGGACAACAGAGCGAGACTCTCTCAAAATAAATAAATCATAAATAAATACATAAAAATAAAAATTTGTTGGGCCAGGTGCAGTGGCTCATCCCTGTAATTGCAGCACTCTAGGAGGCCGAGGTGGGCAGATCATTTGAGCTCAGGACTTTGAGACCAGCCTGGGTAACATAGCAAGACCCTGTTTCTACAAAATAAAATAAAATTTTTTAATTAAAAAAAAAATTGGCCGGGCGCGGTGGGTCATACCTGTAATCCCATCACTTTGGGAGGCTGAGGCAGGTGGATCACTTGAGGTCAGGAGTTCGAGACCAGCCTGGCCAACATGGTGAAACACCCTATCTCTACTAAAAATACAAAAATTAGCCAGGCATGGTGGTGCATGCGTATAGTCCCAGCTACTCAAGAGGCTGAGGTGAGAGAATCGCTTGAACCCAGGAGGTGGAGGTTGCAGTTAGCCGAGATTCCACCACTGCACTCCAGCCTGGGCCACAGTGAGAAACTCTATCTCTAAATAAATAAACAAATAAATAAATATTTGTTGGTGCTTTACAGGTATAAATTGCTCCTTGAGAACTCTTTCACAAACTACGTTAAATATAAGCAACGACAACAGTAACAATGTTTTCTTAGAAATGTGTATTAGACATAAAACTGCTTGGGTAATGTTCCAAATTTTTGGTAGCTTTTAAAAGAAATGATTTTTTTGGCCAGGCACGGTGGCTCACGCCTGTAATCCCAGCACTTTGGGAGGACAAGGAAGGCAGATCATGAGGTCAGGAGTTTGAGACCAGCCTGGCCAACATGATGAAACCCATCTCTACTAAAAATACAAAAATTAGTTGAGCACAGTGACAGGTGCCTGTAATCCCAGCTACTCAGGAGACTGAGGCAGAATTGCTTGAACCCGGGAGGTGGAGGTTGCAGTGAGCTGAGATCGTGCCACTGCACTCCAACCTGGGTGACAGAGCAAGATTCCGTCTCAAAAAAAAAAAAAAAGATTTAAAAAAGATTATTGGCTGGGTGCAGTGGCTCAAGCCTGTGTGTAATCCCAGCACTTTGGGAGGCCGAGACAGGCGGATCACTAGGTCAGGAGATTGAGACCATCCTGGCTAACATGGTGAAACCCCGTCTCTACTAAAAAATACAAAAAAAACTAGCCAGGCGAGGTGGCGGGCGCCTGTAGTCCCAGCTACTCGGGAGGCTGAGGCAGGAGGAGAATGGCGTAAACCCGGGAGGCGGAGCTTGCAGTGAGCCAAGATCCGGCCACTGCACTCCAGCCTGGGCGACAGAGCGAGACTCCGTCTAAAAAAAAAAAAAAAAAAATTATTACATGCCAGGGCACGGCGGCTCATGCCTGTAATCCCAGCACATTGGGAGGCCGAGGCAGGTGGATTACGAGGTCAGGAAATCAAGACCACGCTGGCTAACACGGTGAAACCCTGGTCTTCTTACTAAAAATATAAAAAAAATTAGCCAGGCATGGTGGTGAGCACCTGTAGTCCCAGCCTACTCAGGAGGCTGAGAGAATGGCGTGAACCCAGGAGGCAGAGCGTGCAGTGAGCCGAGATCACTCCACTGCACTCCAGTCTGGGTGACAGAGCGAGACTCCGTCTCAGGAAAAAAAAAAAAAAAAAAAAAAAAAAAATGATTACTAGGTCTTGAGCAATGATTAATAGCTATTTTCATAATTTAAAAACTACTATTATGAGCACTTAGTCTGTATCAGGCATGTGTATTACTTAACACTATGAAGTCCACGCGATTTGTTCCCCATTTTACAAATTAGGAAACTACAGATCAAAAAACTTAAGTGTTGTGTCTAGGATCACTTAGATATTAAAGAAAGCCAGGATTGCTGGGTGCCGTAGCTCACGCCTGTAATCCCAGCACTTCAGGAGACCAAGGTGGGCGGATCACTGGAGGTCAGGAGTTCAAGACCAGCCTGGACAACATAGTGAAACCTTCTCTATTAAAAATACGAAGAAATTAGCCGGGTATTGTGGTGTGTGCCTGTAGTCCCAGCTACTCAGGAGGCTGAGGCAAGAGAATTGCCTGAACCCAGGAGGCGGAGGTTGCAGTGAACTGAGATCACACTGCTGCACTCCAGCCTGGGCAATAGAGTGACACTCCATCTCAAAAAAAGAAATGAAAAGAAATCCAGGATTTAAACTCAGGTCTGTGTTACATGTAAACCCACACTCTTACTCAAATACTGTTTCTATATGTGATAAAGGCTTGAGTTTTTGTAGAAATGTCTTATCTTCGCCATATGTGTTGTAATCATGTTTGAAAATAAAAATGGAGAGAATACGTCTGGGCATGATGGCTCATGCCTGTAATCCCAGCACTTTGGGAGGCCAAGGCGGGTGGATTACCTGAGGTCAGGAGTTCAAGACCAGTCTGGCCAACATGGTGAAGCCCTGTCTCTACTAAAAATACAAAAATTAGCCGGGCATGGTGGCGGGTGCCTGTCATCCCAGCTACTCGGGAGGCTGAGGCAGGAGAATTGCTTGAACCAGGAAGGCAGAGGTTGCAGTGAGCGAAGATCATGCCGTTGCATTCCAGCCTGGGCAACAGAGGGAGAATGGAGACTCCAGAAGAAAAAAAGGGACAGAATACTTATGTACCTGGTAGTGTTTAGAGTATTTCTAGCTTATATAATATAGTATTTTTTGCTTATATAAAATACATGTATCATAAATATTAACCTGCTTTTGCTTTTTTTTCCTTCCCCAGAGGATCAAGCTCCTCCTTCCTCCCTTTTAGTTCATAAGCTTATTTTCCAGTACGTTGAGGAAAAGGAATCCTGGAAGAAGACATGTAGAACCCAGCATGAGGTACCCAAGGTAAAGCCTGATTGAAGTATTTAAAGGAAAATTTGTGATATCTTTCCAAAAAAAGCAGAACTGAAACTTTACATAAATGATAGTGGATCCTGAAATGATAAATGTATTCAATTGTTAAGCTTTTTTGAGTTAGTTATAAGTGAGCCACTAAGCATTGAAATGTTTTCATAATTTCATTGGATTTTTTTTCCCACTTTTTCTAGATGCTTGAAGAATTCTCACTGGTAGTGCACCATTGCAGACTCCTTGGAGAGGAGATTGAGTATTTAAAGAGATGGGGACCAAATTATAACCTAATGAACATAGATGTTAATAATACTGAGTAAGTGTATTAGTTCCCAAGGACTGCCATGACAGAGTGCTACAAATTGGGTACCTTAAACAACAGGTTCTGGAGGCTGGAAGTCTGAGATTAAGGTGTAAGCAGTGTTGTTCTTTCTGAGGGCTGTTAGAATCTGTCCATGCCTTCTCCCAATGTCTGGTGGTTTGCTGGCAATCTTTGGCATTCCTTGGCTTGTAAATGCATAACCTCCCTTCATGTTCACATGGTGTTCTTTCATTGTGCATGTCTGCTCCACATTTCCCCTTTTTATAAGGACACTAGTCATAGTGGATTAGGGGCCCACCTTACTCTAGAAGGACTTCATCTTAACATATTACTTGTGTAGCGACTCCAAATAAGGTCACTTTCTGAGGTATTAGGGGTTTGTAATTCAACATATGGATTTGGGGGAATCCAGTTCAACCCAATAGTAAGTACTTGGTCAACAGTTTATTAAATGAATATATATATAAAGTAAGTACTTGGTCAACTTGGTCAACAACTGGCGCAGTGGCTCACTCCTGTAATCCCAGCACTTTGGGAGGCTGAGGTGGGGGAATCACAAGGTCAGGACTTCAAGACCAGCCTGGCCAATATGGTGAAACCCTGTCTCTACTAAAAATACAAAAATTAGCCAGGCATGGTGGTGGGCGCCTGTAGTCCCAGCTACTCAGGAGGCTGAGGCAGGAGAATCACTTGAACCCAGGAAGCGGAGTTTGCAGTGAGCCGAGATTTCGCCACTGCACTCCAGCCTGGGCACAAAAAGACTCCATCTCCTCACGCCTGTAATCCCAGCACTTTGGGAGGCCAAGGTGGGTGGATCACGAGGTCAGGAGTTCAAGACCAGCCTGGCCAAGATGATGAAACCCCGTCTCTATTAAAAATACAAAAAATTAGCCAGGCGCAGTGGCAGGCACCTGTAATCCCGGCTACTTGGGAGGCTGAGGCAGGAGAATCGCTTGAACTTGGAGGGCGGAGGTTGCAGTGAGCCGAGATCACGCCACTGCACTCCAGCCTGGGCAACAGAGCGAGACTCCGTCTCAAAAAAAAAGAAAAAAAGGAAAAGAAATAATGTATACCTAACTTGGACATGCCAGTGTAAAAATTAAATGAAATTGGGCTGGGACCGTGGCTCATGCCTGTAATCCCAACACTTTGGGAGGTGAGGCAGGCGGATCACTTGAGGTCAGGAGTTTGAGGCCACATTGGTGAAACCCTGTCTCTACTAAAAATACAAAACTTAGCTGAATATGGTGACAGGCGCCTGTAATCCCAACTACTTGGGAGAATCGATAGAACCTGGGAGGTGGAGGTTGCAGTGAGCCAAAATCATGCACTGCTCTCCAGCCTGGGAGACAGATCTAGACTCCATCTCAAAAAAAAAAAATTTGTGTTTCATGCTGTTATTGTGTTGCATTTTTAACTGTGGATCTTGTCTTTTACAGATTGAGACTATTATTCTCTAGCTCTGCAGCATTTGCAAAGTTTGAAATAACTTTGTCTCTCTCAGCCTATTATCCATCTGTACCATTACCTTCCACCATACAGAATCATGTTGGGAACACTAGGTGAGTCAAGGGCCAACAGGGTAAGACTCGGGACTACTTTTTAATGTTCATTTTATTTGAAGAATTCCTCAAAGTGGTCAGCAAATCAGTAGACCATAGTGAGAGCTAAATGTCAGTTCTCTTGAGTTCATTTTGAAGAGTGTGTGTGTGTGTGTGTGTGTGTGTGTGTGTGTGTGTGTGTGTGTGTTGGAGTCTCACTCTGTCACCAGGCTGGAGTGCAGTGGCACAATCTCGGCTCACTTCAGCTTCCTCCTCCCGGGTTCAAGTGATTCTCCTGCCTCAGCCTCCCGAGTAACTGAGACTTACAGGCACACACTACCACACCCACCCAGCTAATTTTTGCATTTTTAGTAGATATGGGGTTTCACCATGTTAGCCTGGGTCATCTCGATCTCTTGACCTAGTGATCTGCCCACCTCAGCCTTCCAAAGTGCTGGGATTATAGGTGAAGAATTTTTTCTTAAAGTCAGTGACCTTCATTGCTATCTCCAGTGAATGCTGGAGACCACTGGTCTGTTCTTTTGTACCTGCTTCACTGTTTGAATACTTCAACCTAAAACATGAATCAAGAAGAAAAAAACTCACCATTAGCTTAGTACAGATAATACATAAACAACTTTTATGACCTTTAAAAACAGAGTTGGCCGGGCACGGTTGCTCACACCTATAATCCCAGCACTTTGGGAGGCTGAGGCGGCTGGATCACGAGGTCAGGAGTTCAAGATCAGCCTGGCCAAAGCGGTGAAACCCCACCTCTACTAAAAATACAAAAAATAGCCGGGCGCGGTGGCTCAAGCCTATAATCCCAGCACTTTGGAAGGCTGAGATGGGCGGATCACGAGGTCAGGAGATCGAGACCATCCTGGCTAACACGGTGAAACCCCGTCTCTACTAAAAAATACAAAAAAATAGTCGGG
>NW_016827667.1:348716-358331 GCF_001698545.2 Rhinopithecus bieti
ATAATATGTTTTTTTTTTTTTTTTTTTTTTTTTTGAGATGGAGTCTCGCTCTGTCGCCCAGGCTGGAGTGCAGTGGAACAATCTCAGCTCACTGCAAGCTCCGCCTCCCGGGTTCATGCCATTCTCCTGCCTCAGCTTCCTGAGTAGCTGGGACTATAGGTGCCCGCCACCACGCCCAGCTAATTTTTTGTATTTTTAGTAGAGATAGGGTTTCACCGTGTTAGCCAGGATGGTCTCAATCTCCTGACCTTGTGATCTGCCCGCCTCGGCCTCTCAAAGTGCTGGGATTACAGGTGTGAGCCACCACGCCCAGCAGTGTTTTCTTAATAAGTATAGTTTTTCTAGGGAAAGTTAATTCATTTTTGTCTAGTACATACATGTAAATATATTAATGTTGTTTTTGTGCTTGTGATGTAGTAAGGAGATGTATATAGAAATTCATTGAGATATATAGATACTTGCCTAGGCAGTTTCCGTCTTTCTGAAGAATGTTTTACAGCAAAATTTTCTATTTTATTTTATTAAATAATGACACATCAAACAATGTCACATCCAAAACACTAGTTTTATCAATTTCTAGCAGTAATAATAGACTTGCTATAAGTATTGTTTTCTGATGCCATACCCTTGTCATACACATTAAATGACCAATATGATGTATGAAGTAGACAAAAATTTACTCAAACTTCAGTCACATCCTAATTGTGATAATTTTTGTTTAATATTTAATTCTAAACCAAAATACATTTGCATTTTTAAACTAATTTGTCTCAAAATTTTGCTTTATGTTTTCAGATCAGGTTAAAGTCCTGTGGGTCCCCTGAATGTTATTGTCCCTCTTGATTCGTTTTTACTTCTGAGCGATACGTCAAAAGACATATAAGCTTCAAAAGTCAACACAAATCTCATTTGCCATAAAAATCAAGATATAGATGTTCTGTTCCGTAAACTCCTTGAAAAACATTTTAAAGTCATCAATATGATCTGCTTCCCATGAAACTTAAGTTAGCTTTCTTATTGGAGTTTTTTTATTTCTTTTCTGTAAGTCTGAAAAGTAGAGATTTTGTTTTATGCATTTTAGTAACCTGCAACAACCAACTCTAAAAAAGAGTTGGCTTGTAATGATGGTCTCTGTTTTTTGGGGTTTGGAGTACATAATTGTAATATTTACTTAGTTGTTTGCGTTTTCTTTGTTCAAGGTATTGACTGGTTTCATAAATTTTTTGAAAGTTTTCTTTCATTGGTTGGAAAGCAGATTACATTTTGTACTATTAAAATAAGTGTATTACTTGAAATCTTTTGTGAGTAGTGTTTCTTTATAAAGAGTATTTTAGCATTTATCCAGTAGTCCTTTGAAGATATACCAAAGAAACCTTCCTCTGGAGACACCTACCTATTCAAAACAGATTAGGCCAAGTGCAATGGCTCACACCTGTAATACCAGCACTTTGGGAGGCCAAGTTCAAGCAGGTTGCTTGAGGCCAGGAATTCAAATCCAGCCTACACAACATAGCAAGACCCTGTCTCTGAAAAAATTTTTTTCTTGGCTGGGTACAGTGGCTCATGCCTGTAATGCCAACCCTTTGGGAGGCTGAGGTGGGCAGATTACCTGAGGTCGAAAGTTTGAGACTAACCTGACCAACATGGAGAAACCCTGTCTCTACTAAAAATACAAAATTAGCCTGTCGTCGTGGCGCATGCCTGTAATGCCAGCTACTTGGGAGGCTGAGGCAGGAGAATCGCTTCGATATGGGAGACAGGTTGCAGGGAACTGAGATTGCACCATTGCACTCCAACCTGGGCAACAAGAGCGAAACTCCATCTAAAAAAAAAAAAATTACTGTTTTTGAGATGTCATCTCACTATGTTTCCCAGGCTGGTCTCGGACTCCTGGGCTCAAGAGATCCTCCCATCTCAGCTTCCCAAATTGCTGGGATTACAGGTGTCAGTCACTGCGCCCAGTTTGCTATTCTTTTTCTAACTTCTTGTGATGGTAAGTACCTAGCTCATTTTCATTTTTTTTTTTTTTTTTTTTGAGACAAAGTCTTGCTGTGTCACCCAGGCTGGAGTGCAGTGGCTGATCTCGGCTCACCAAAACCTTCACCTCCCAGGTTCAAGCGATTCTCTTCCCTCAGCCTCCCAAGTAGCTAGGATTACAGGTGTGCACCACCACACCCAGCTAATTTGTGTATTTTTGGTAGAGATGGTTTCATCATGTTGGCCAGGCTGGTCTCGAACTCCTGACCTCAGTTGATCCATCCACCTCAGCCTCCCAGAGAACTGGGATTACAGACATGAGCCACTGTTCCCAGCCTATTTTCATTCTTTTAACAAGTACTTAAGATGATATTTTTCTTTTCTTTTCTTTTCTTTTTTTAGGTAATCCATCTGCCTCAGCATCCCAAAGTGCTGGGATTACAGGCGTGAGCCGCTGTGCCCGGCCCAATATATTTGATTCTAAGTAATGTTTTTTATCACTCATTCTTCTCCTAATCTGTTTTTTTGTTTGTTTTTTAATATTTATGTTGTTTTTGTTTTTGTTTTGAGAGAGAGACCAAGTCTCACTATGTTGCCCAGGCTGGTCTCAAAACTCCTGAGCTCAAATGATCCTCTCGCCTCAACCTCCAAAAGGGCTGGAATTACAGGCCTGAGTCATTGTGCCCAGTCTTAAATATGTATGTCTTTTTTGGTCAATAAGAAAATGAGATTATTACTGTTTCTTAGAACATGACTTCATAACAGAGCTCAGCCCCAAAGATCCAGATCAGACTTGAAGAACAAGAGTTTGAAGGTGATAGCTCCACAAATAAAAATACTTGTGGGGCAAGAGATTGATTCCTGGCACTAATATGTTTACTTCTAAAATTTTTTCTTTTTTTCTTTTTTTTTTCTAGACAGGGTCTCTGTCACTCAGGCTGAAGTGCGGTATCATGATCATGGCTTACTGCAGCCTTGACCTCCCTGGGCTCAGGCGATCCTACCACATCAGCTTCTTGAATAGCTGGGACTACAGATGCACACTACCACCCCCAGCTAATTTTTGTGGAGATGTGATTTCAACATGTTGCCCAAGATGGTCTCAAACTCCTGGGCTCAAGTAACCCACCCACACTGGCCTCCTAAAGTGCTGGGATTACAGGTGTGAGCCACCACACCTGGCCTAAAATTTTCTTCAGTTCTAAAGTTTGTGAAAAGGAACAGTAAGGCTGGGCGCGGTGTCTCACGCCTGTAATTCCAGCACTGTGGGAGGCCAAAGCGGGCGGATCATGAGGTCAGGAGATCGAGATCATGCTGGCTAACATGGTGAAACCCCATCTCTACTAAAAATACAAAAATTCAGCTGGGTGTGGTGGTGCTTGCCTGTAGTCTCAGCTACCTGGGAGGCTGAGGCAGGAGAATTGCTTGAACCTGGGAGGCGGAGGTTGCAGTGAGCCGAGATGGTACCACTGCACTCCCGCTAGGGTGACAGAGTGAGACTCTGTCTCCAAAAAAAAGAAAAGGAACATAAATAACAAATCAGACTGAGCCTGGTAGGACCTATAGCTGAGAATAATTACACTTAGCTGAAGAAGGTCTTTAGACTGAATGACAGAATAAATCCTAAGTGGCAAAAATACACATTTCACTCCTTTAAAAATATTTCACCAGAAATATTTAGGGAAAAAAATAATGATGTAAGAGATTTTAATCCCCAGGATATGGCTGGGCGCAGTGGCTCACGCCTGTAATCCCAGCACTTTGGGAAGCCAAAGTGGGCAGATTATGAGGTCAGGTGTTCGAGACCAGCCTGACCAACATGGTAAAACCCCATCTCTACTAAAAATACAAAAATTAGCCAGGCGTGGTGGCACATGCCTCCGTCCCAGCTGCTCAGGAGGCTGAGGCAGGAGAATCTCTTGAACTCGGGAGGCAGAGGTTGCAGTGAGCTGAGATCCCTCAGGTTTGCCACCACAGTTGTCTATGGGTAAATACATAGATTTCACAATGCATAAGCAGATTCTGTCTAAAATCTTTTCCTAGGTCAAACTTTCACTGGAGCTCTGTAAGGTATTCAGACTTGCACTAACCAAACACAAGAGACTTCTACATGGCAGCTCTTATATAGTGTAACATAAACACATTTTATTAATTGTTATTAATGAAACCTTAACACATTTATTCGTATACTTTATTGTAAACACAACTGACAGTCACATTATCAGAACAGCATTATTGCAGGAATCAATGTTATGAGAAAGCAACTGCTATGATTTGAATGTTTTGTCCCCTCCAAAACGCTTAAGACTTAATCTCCAATGTGCCAATATTGAAATGTGGGGCCGTTAAGAGGTGATTCAGTCATGAGGGCTGTGCCCTCATGAATGGATTCATGTGTTACTATGGGAGTCGGACTGGTGGCTATTTTAGAAGAGGAAGAGAGGCTGGCCAGGTGCAGTGCCTCACACCTGTAATCCCAGCACTTTGGGAGGCTGAGGTGGGCAGATCACGTGAGGTCAGGAGTTCAAGATCAGCTTGGACAACATGGTGAAACCCTGTCTCTACTAAAAATACAAAAATTAGCTGGATGTGGTGTCACCCGCCTGCAGTACCAGCTACTTGGGAGGCTGAGGGAGAAGAATCGCTTGATCCTGGGAGGTGGAGGTTGCAGTGAGCCGAGATCACATCACTGCACTCCAGCCTGAACAACAAGAGCAAGACTCCGTTTCAAAAAAAAAAAGGGTGAGAGGGCCAGGTACGGTAGTTCACACCTGTAATCCCACCATTGTGAGAGGCCGAGGAACGAGTTGGGGGATCGCTTGAGCTCAGGAGTTTGAGACTAGCTTGGGCAACATGGCAAAACCCCATCTGCACAAAAAGTACAAAAATTAGAAGGGTGTGGTGGTGCATGCCTGTGGTCCCAGCTTCTTGGGAGGCTGAAGTGGGACTATCACTTGACCCCAGGAGGCAGAGGTTGCAGTGAGCCAAGATCATGCCACTGCACTCCAGCCTAGATGTGAGTGAAATCCTGTCCCCCACAAAAAAAGAGAAAAAAAAAAGAAGAGACTTGAGCTAACACTCTCAACCCCCTCAACCTGTGATGCCCTCTGCCAACAGGCATCCCCATCAGAGTAGAGTCCCTATCAGCAAGAAGGCCCTCATCAGATGTGTTTCATCAACCTTGGACTTCTCAGCCTCCAGAACTGTAAGAAATACATTTTTGTTTCTTTATAAATGACTGAGTTTTAGGTATTCTGTTACAAGCAACAGAAAATGGACTAAGATGGAAAATATTGTCCATGGCTAAGTATAGAGATTTCACGATATATAAGCTGATTCTGTCTAAAACCTGTTTTATGCTAAACTTAGTATCACATACAATTATTTTAAAATTTTAATCACCTTATGTTATCATATACTAGATTTTATTCATTTTATCTAACTGTATTTTTGTGCTCATTCACCATCCACACTCGCCTCTATCCCCATTACCCTCCCAGTCACTGGTAACCAGCATTGTATTGTCTTTCTCCATGAGTTCAATTATTTAAATTTTATTTAATTAATTAATTAATTTTTTTTATTTTTTGAGACGGAGGCTTGCTCTGTTGCCAGGCTGGAGTGCAGTGGCATGATCTCGGCTCACTGCAACCTCCGCCTCCCAGGTTCAAGTGATTCTCCTGTCTCAGCCTTCCAAGTAGCTGAGACTACAGGTGCCTGTCACCACGCCCAGCTAACTTTTTGTACTTTTAGTGGAGACGGGGTTTCACCATGTTGGTCAGGTTGGTCTCGATTTCTTGACCTCGTGATCTGCCTGCCTCAGCCTCCCAAAGTACTAGGATTACAGGCATGAGCCACCACTCTGGGCCTCAATTATTTAAATTTTTAGCTCCCACAAATAAGTGAGAAATGTAAAGTTTGCCCTTCTGTGTCTGGCATATTTCATTTACTGTAATGACCTCCAGTTCCATCTATGTTGTTGCAAATGACAGGATGTCATTCTTTCTTTTGGCCAAATAGTACTCCATTGTGTGTAGGTACCACATTTTCTTTATCCATTCGTCTGTTGATGGGCACTTAGGTTCCTTCCAAATCTTGTCTATTGTGAATAGTGCTGCAATAAACATGGAAGTGCCGATATCTCTTTGATATACTCATCTTTTTTCTCTTGGATATACCCCTAGCAGTGGAATTGCTCAATCATATGGTAGCTCTATTTTTAGTTTTTTTTTTTTTTTTTTGGAAACGGAGTCTCGCTCTGTCGCCCAGGCTGGAGTGCAGTGGCACGATCTCGGCTCACTGCAAACTCCACCTCCTGGGTTCATGCCATTTTCCTGCCTCAGCCTCCGGAGTAGCTGGGACTACAAGCGCCCGCCACCACGCTTGGCTAGTTTATTTTTTGTATTTTTAGTAGAGACGGGCTTTCACCATTGTCTCCATCTCCTGACCTTGTAATCTGCCCGCCCTCCTCGGCCTCCTAAAGTGCTGGGATTATAGGCATGAGCCACTGCGCCCGGCCTTTTTTTTTTTTTTTTTTTTTTATTTTTTTTTTTGTTTTTTTTTTTTTTTTTGAGATGGAGTCTTGGTCTGTCACCAGGCTGGAGTGCAGTAAATGCGATCTCGGCTCACTGCAACCTCTGCCCACATGTTCAAGTGATTCTTCTGCTTCAGCCCTCCCCGATGGCTAGGACTAAGGGGTGAACCACCACGCCCAGCTAATTTTGATTTTTTAGAGAGATAGGGTTTCACCATGTTGGCCAGGATGTTCTCGATCTCTGACCTCGTGATCCGCCGACTCGACCTCCCAAAGTGCTGGGATTACAGGTGTGAGCCACTGCACCACCGCCCTATTTTTTAGTTTTTTTAAGGAACCGTGCTGAATTGTTGTACTATAGTAGTATATATACAAACTTTCATTCCCACCAACATTGCTTACATAAGGGTTTCCTTTTCTCCAGATCCTTGCCAGATTCATATTGGCCTGTCTTTTAGATAAAAGCCATTTTAACTGAGGTGATACGATTCTCATTGCAGTTTGATTGCATTTCTCTAAGGGATCATGAGTTGAGTACTTTTTTCCAGTATACCTGTTTGCCATTTGTATGTCTTTTGAGATAATACCCTGTCAATTTTTGCCTTTTTTTTTGTTTGTTGTTTGTTTGTTTTTGTTTTTGTTTTGTTTTGTTTGAGACGGAGTCTTGCTCTGTCGCCCGGCTTGGAGGCAGTGGCCGGATCTCAGCTCACTGCAAATGCTCCGGCCTCCCGGGTTTACGCCATTCTCCTGTCCTCAGCCTCCGGATAGCTGGGACTACAGGGCGCCCGCCACCTTGCCAGGCTAGTTTTTTGCATTTAGTAGAGACGGGTGTTCACTCCATGTTAGCCCAGGATAGTGTTTCGAATCTTCACTGACCTCTAGATCCGGCCCGTCATCGGCCTCCCAAGGAGTGCGTGGGATACGCAGGCTTGGAGCCACCGCGCGCCCGGCCTTTTTGCCCATTTTAATGGATTAGAATTAATTCTCTTATCTCCTTCGAGTTGTTTCAGCGTCCTGTATTATTTCTGGTTATTATTGATTATTATTTTTGAGATGGAGTCGTTGCTCTGTGCCGCCAGGGATTGATGGCAGTGGCACAATCGCTCCGGCGCGAGCTGCAAAAGCTGGCGTTCCACCTCCCGGGCTTCAAGTGCCAGTTTCTCCTGCTTCAGCCTCCCAGGTAGCTGGGGACGACAGGCACCATGCCACCACACCCAGCTAAGGTGTTTGTATTTTTTAGTAGAGACAGGGTTTCACCGTGTTCAGCCAGGATAGTCTTTTTTTTTTTTTTTTTTGTTTTTTTCTTGAGAATGGAAGTCTCGATTCGTGTCACCCAGGCTGGAGTGCAGTGGCCGGATCTCAGCTCACTGCAAGCTCCGCCTCCCGGTGGTTACGCCATTCTCCTGCCTCAGCCTCCCGAGTAGCTGGGACTACAGGCGCCCACCACCTGCCCCGGCTAGTTTTTTGTACTTTTTTAGTGAGACGGGGTTTCACCGTGTTGTCCAGGATGGTCTCGATCTCCTGACCTCGTGATTCGCCCATCTCGGCCTTCCAAAGTGCTGGATTACGGGCTTGAGGCCACCGCGCCCGGCCACCAGGATAGTCTTAATCTCCTGATCTTGTGATCGATCTGCCTTGGCTTCCCAAAGTACTGGGATTACAGGCGTAAGCCACCATGCCCAGCCTGGTGGTGGTTGTTGTTGTTGTTGTTATTATTTTTATTATTATTATTTGAGACAGATTCTTGCTCTGTTGCCCAGACTGGAGTGCAGTGGCATGATCTTGGCTCACTGCAATCTCCACCTCCTGGCCTCAAGCAATTTCCCTGCCTCAGCTTCCTGAGTAGCTGGGACTACAGGTGCATACTACCACACCCAGCTAATTTTTGTATTTTTAGTAGAGATGGGGTTTCAACATGTTGGCCAGGATGGTCTTAATCTCCTGACCTCATGATCCACCCGCCTCAGCCTCCCAAATCGGCCTCCCTGGGATTACAGGCATGAGCCACCGTGCCTGGCCATATCAGTGTTTTATAGTTTTCATTGCAGAGATTTTTCACTTCTTTGGTTAAGTTTATTCCTAGGTATTTTATTTTAATTGTAGCTGTGGTAAATGGGATTACTTTCTTGATTTCCTTTTCAGATGTTCACTGTTGGCATATAGAAATGCTGCTGCTTAGACGGGCACAATGGCTTGTGCCTGTAATCCCAGCACTTTGGGAGACTGAGGTGGATGGATCACGAGGTCAGGAGTTCGAGACCAGCCTGACCAACATGGTGAAACCCTGTCTCTACTAAAAATGCAAAAACATTAGCCAGGCATGGTGGCACATGCCTGTAGTCCCAGCTACTCGGGAGGCTGAGGCGGCAGAATCACTTGAACCCAGGAGGCAGAGGTTGCAGTAAGCCAAGATTGCACAACTGCACTCCAGCCCAGGTGACAGAGCGAGACTCTGTCTCAAAAATAAATAAATAAATAAATAGATAAATAAATAAATAAATTAGTTGGGTGTAGTGGCGTATACCTGTAATCCCAGCTACTCGGGAGGCTGAGGCTGGAAAATCACTTGAACCCAGGAGGTGGAGGTTGCAGTGAGCCGAGATCACGCCACTGCACTCCAGCCTAGGCGACAGAGCAAGACTCTGCCTCAAAAAAAAGGAAAGAAATGCTGCTGCTTTTGTATGTTGATTTTGTATCCTGCAACTTTACTGAATTTGTTTATCTTTAGTGAATTTGAGTTTTTTGGTGGAGTCTTTAGGTTTTTCTAAATATAAAAGCCTATCATCTGCAAAAAGAATAATTTGACTTCTTCCTTTCAATTTTGGGTTCCCTTTATTTCTTTATTTTGTCTGATTGCTATAGGTAGGACTTCCAGTACTATATTGAATGACAGTGCTGAAACTGGGCCTGCTTATCTTGTTCTAGATCTTAGAGAAAAGGTGTTATCAAAACACCAGGGGTTAGCCTGTAATCCCAGCACTTTTGGGGAGCTGAGGTGGGTAGATGATTTGAGTAGCTGCGATTACAGGCATGTGCCACCACACCTGGATAATTTTTTTTTTTTTTTTTTTTTTTTTTTTTTTTTTTTTTTTTTTTTTTTTTTT
>NW_016827667.1:358393-361494 GCF_001698545.2 Rhinopithecus bieti
AAATTTTGTATTTTTAGTAGCTACGGGGTTTCACCGTGTTAGCCAGGATGGTCTCGATCTCCTGACCTCGTGATCCGCCCGTCTCAGCCTCCCAAAGTGCTGGGATTACAGGCTTGAGCCACCGCGCCCGGCAATTTTTGTATTTTTAATAGAGATGGGGTTTCCACATGTTGGCCAGGCTGGTCTCGAACTCCTGACCTCAGGTGATCCACCCACCTCAGCCTCCCAAAGTGCTGGGATTATAGGCATAAGTCACCATGTCCGGCAGTAGGATGAGTTTGGAAGTGTTCCCTACTGCTCTATTTTTTGGAATAGTTTAAGTAAGATTGGTATTAATTCTTCTTTAAATGTTTGGTAAAACTCAGCAGTGAAGCCATTGGGCCCCAGGCATTTCTTTGCTGGGAGAATTTTTATTATGGCTTTGATCTCATTACTTGTGATTGGTTTGTTCAGGTTTTAAGTTTCTTCATGATTCAATCTCGGTAAGTGGTATGTGCCTAGGAACGTATTGTTTCTTCCAGATTTTCCAATATATTGGCATATAGTTGTTCATAGAAGCCACTAACAATCCTTTGAATTTCTTCCATATCAGTTGTAATGTCTCCTTTTTCATCTCTGGTTTTACTTACTTGGTTCTTCTCTCTTTTTTTCTTAGTCTGGCTAAAGGTTTGTCAGTTTTACCTTTTCAAAAAAAACTTTTTGTTTTGTTGATTTTTGTATTGTTTTCTTCATTTCTTTTTTTTTTTTTGAGACGGAGTCTTGCTCTGTGCCCCAGGCTGGAGTGCAGTGGTGCGATCTCGGCCCACTGCAAGCTCCGCCCCCCCGGGTTCATGCCATTGTCCTGCCTCAGCCTCCCTAGAGCTGGGACTACAGGCGCCCGCCATCACGCCCGGCTAGTTTTTTGTATTTTCAGTAGAGACGGGGTTTCACCGTGTTAGCCAGGATGGTCTCCGTCTCCTGACCTCGTGATCCGCCCGCCTCGGCCTCCCAAAGTGCTGGGATTACAGGCTTGAGCCACCACGCCCGGCCTGTTTTCTTCATTTCAAATTAATTTATATCTGCTCTGATCCTTATTATTTATTTATTTATTTATTTATTTATTTATCCTAACTGTGGGTTCAGTTTGCTCTTACTTTTCCAGAGCTTTTTTTTTTTTTTTGAGACAGAGTCTCACTCTTTTGCCCGGGTTGGAGTACAATGGCACAATCCCAGCTCACTGCAAACTCCACCTCCTGGGTTCAAGGGATTCTCCTGCCTCAGTCTCCCGAGTAGCTGGGATTACACACACACGCTACCATGCCCAGCTAATTTTTGTATTTTTAGTAGAGATGGGGTTTCACCATGTTAGCCAGGCTGGTCTTAATCCCCTGACCTCAGGTAATCCACCTGCCTTGGCCTCCCAAAATGCTGGGATTACAGGCCACCATGCCTGGGCATTACTTTTCCAGTTCTTTAAGATGTATCATCAGGTTATTTACTTGAAGTTTTTCTTATTTTTTGATGTAGGCACTTATAGCTTTAAGTTTCCTTCTCAGTACTGCTTTCACTGTATCCCATAGGTTTTGGTATGTTGTGTTTCCATTATCATTCATTTCAATACATTTTTCAATTTCCTTCTTAATTTTTGCATTGACCCACTGTCAGGAGCGTATTGTTTAATTTCAGTGTCTGTATATATTTTCCAAAATTCCTGTTGTTATTTATAGTTTTATTCCAATGTGGTCAGAGAAGATGCTTGATATTATTTCAATTTTTTGAATGTTTTAAGACTTGTTTTGTGTTCTAACATATGGTTTATCCTTCAGAATGATCTATGCGCTGAGGAGAAGAATGTATATTCTACAGCCATTGGATGAAATGTTCTGTATCTGTTAGGTCCATTTTTTCTATAGTGCAGATTAAGTCCAATGTTTCTTTGTTGATGTTCTGTCTGGGAGAAAAGGAATCTAAGAGATCTGTCCAATGCTGAAAGTTGGGTATTAAAGTGTCCAGCTATTATTGTATTCAAGTTTATCTCTCTCTTTTGCTCTAATAATATTTGCTTTTTTAAAATTTGTGTGCTTTAGTGTTCTGTGCGTATATATTAATAATCATATCCTCTTGCTGAATTGGCAACTTTATCATTATATAATGAACTTCTTTATCTGTTCTTACAGTTTTTGTCTTGAAATCTATTTTGTCTGATATAAATATAGTGACTCCTGTTCTCTTTTCGTTTCCATTAGCATGGAATATCTTTTTCCATCCTTTTATGTTAAGTCTATGTGCATCTTTATAAGTTAAATGTGTCTCTTGTGTGCAAGAGATCATTGGGTCTTGTTTTTTATATCCATTCAGCTACTCTGTGTCTTTTGATTGGAGTGTTTAGTCCATTTACATTCAATGTTATTGATAAGTAGGGACTTACTCTTACCTTTGTTTTCTGGTTGTTTTGCGATCTTCTCTTCCTTCTTTCCTACCTTCCTGTCTTCCTTTTAGTGAAGGTAATTTTCTCTGGTGGTATGCTTTAATTTCTTGCTTTTTATTTCTTGTGTATCAATTGTATGTTTTTCTATCTGAGGTTACTATGAGGCTTGCAAATACTGTCTTACAACCCATTATTTTAAATTAATGACAACACTGATTACATATATAAACAAACACACAAAAAGAAAATGAAAAGTGTACACTCACTTTATTTCCCTGCTTTTTAACTTTTTGTTTCTCTTTGTCTTACTGTACTATCTATGTCTTGAAAAGTTGTAGTTAAGGCCGAGCGTGGTGGCTCACACCTGTAATCCCAGCATTTTGGGAGGCCAAGGTGGGTGGATCACGAGGTAATGAGTTCAAGACCAGCCTGGCCAAGATGGTGAAACCTCATCTCTATTAAAAATATAAAAATTAGTTGGGCGTCATGGCGGGTGCCTGTAATCCCAGCTACGTGGGAGGCTGAGGCAGAGAATTGCTTGAACCTGGGAGGCAGAGATTGCAGTGAGCAGAGATCCCACCACTGCACTCCAGCCTAGGTGACAAAGACAGACTCCGTCTCAAAAGAAAAAAAAGAAAAGAAAAGAAAAGAGTTATTTTCGATTGGTTATTTAGTCTTTTTTTTTTTTTTTTTT
>NW_016827667.1:365402-367013 GCF_001698545.2 Rhinopithecus bieti
CCGCCCAGGCTGGAGTGCAGTGGCCAGATCTCAGCTCACTGCAAGCTCCGCCTCCCGGGTTCACGCCATTCTCCTGCCTCAGCCTCCCGAGTAGCTGGACTACAGGTGCCCGCCATCTCGCCCGGCTAATTTTTTGTATTTTTTAGTAGAGACGGGGTTTCACCATGTTAGCCAGGATGGTCTCCATCTCCTGACCTCGTGATCTGCCCGTCTCGGCCTCCCAAAGTGTTGGGATTACAGGCTTAAGCCACTGCGCCCGGCCTAGGATTTCTTATAAGATAGGTCTGGTGTTGAAGAAATTCCTCAGCTTTTGCTTTTCTAGGAAAGTCTTAATTTCTCCTTCATGTTTGGATATACTATGCTGGGATAAAAGTTTCTTTCTTCAACACTTTGAATATGTCATACCACTCTCCTTGCTTGTAAGGTTTCCACTGATAAGTCTGCTGCCAGAAGTATTAGAGCTCCTTTGTATGTTATTTGTTACTTTTCTCTTGCTGCTTTTAGGACTCTTTCTTTATCTCTGACCTTTGGGAGTTTCATTATTAAATGACTTGAGGTAGTCTTATTTGGGTTAGATCTGCTTGATGTTCTATGACCTTCGTGTACTCAAACATCGATATCTTTCTCTAAGTTTGAAAATTATCTGATATAATCCCTCTAAATAAACTTTCCACCCCTATTTATCTCTCTACCTCCCTTTTAAGGCTAATAACTCTTAGATTTCCCCTTTTGAGGCTATTTTCTAGATTCTGTAGGTGTGCTTCATTGTTTTTTACTTTTTTCTTTTTTTTTTTTTTTGAGACGGAGTCTTGCTCTGTCGCCCGGACTGGAGTGCAGTGGCCGGATCTCAGCTCACTGCAAGCTCCGCCTCCCGGGTTCCCGCCATTCTCCTGCCTCAGCCTCCCGAGTAGCTGGGACTACAGGCGCCCGCCACCTCGCCCGGCTAGCTTTTGTATTTTTTTTAGTAGAGACGGGGTTTCACCGTGTTAGCCAGGATGGTCTCGATCTCCTGACCTCGTGATCCGCCCATCTCGGCCTCCCAAAGTGCTGGGATTACAGGCTTGAGCCACCGCGCCCGGCCTGTTTTTTACTTTTTTCTTTTGTCTCCTGTGACTGTTTGTTTGTTCCTTCCTTTCTTCCTTCCTTCCCTCCCTCCCTCCTTTCTGTTTCTCTTTTTCCTTTCCTTTCTCTCTTTCTTCCCTTTCTTTCCTTTTCCTTTCTCTTTCTTTCCCTCTCTCTCTCTCTGCCTTTCTTTCTTTCATCTTTGTCTTTTTTTTTTTTTTTTTTTAAAGAGCCTCACTCTGTCACCCAAACTGGAGTGCAATGGAATAATCTCAGCTCACTGCAACCTCTGCCTCCTGGGTTCAAGGGATTCTTGTGCCTCATCCTCCTGAGTAGTTGGGAATACAGATATGCGCCACCATGCCTGGCTAATATTTGTATTTGTAGTAGAAACGGGGTTTTGCCATGTTGGCCAGGTCGGTCTTGAACTCCTGACCTCGGGTGATCTGCCCACCTCAGCCTCCCAAAAATGCTAGGATTATAGGCATGAACAACTGGGCCTGGCCTGACTGTGTATTTTCTTTTTTTTTTTTTTTTTTTTTTTTTTTT
>NW_016827667.1:369040-383684 GCF_001698545.2 Rhinopithecus bieti
AAAAAAAAAAAAAAAAAAAAAAAAAAAAAAAAAGAAATGCTTTCCAGGAGGCAAGGCCTGGAATTGGGGACCCTGGAAGCCTGCTTGTTGCTCTACCCGACTGTGACTGAGCTGGTACCCAAGCTGCGAGACAAAGTCCCCTTTATTCTTCCCTCTTCTTTCCTCAAGCAGAAGGAGTCTCTACCCATAGCCACCACAGTTGGGAATGTGCTGGGTTACACCTGAAGCCAGCATGGCTCTGAGTCTTACCCAAGGCCTGCCGTGAGTACTGCCTGACTATTCAGGTCACAGTGGCTCTTTCGTAAGCAAGTGATGAATCCTGCCAGGACTGGGTCCTTCTCTGCAAGGCAGCAGGCTCCCTTCTAGCCCAGGATGTGTCTAGAAATGTCATCCAGGAGCAAGGGCCTGGAATGAGGCCCTAGGACTTTGCCTCATGCCCGATTTCACGGTAGTTGAGCTGGTATCCAAGATGCAAGACAAAGTCCTCTTTACTCTTCCCTTTCATCTCCTCAATCAGGAGGAAGGAGTCTCTCCTAGAGCTGTGAGCTGCACTGCCAGGGGTTCTGGGATATAAGTACTCCCTTGGCCACCCCAGCTGGTATCTCACTAGGTTGTGTGCACCCCAAAGTCCACTGGCTCTGAGCCTAGCACAGCACCAGGACTTGCCCAGGAATTGCAGTCCCTGTGGCCTACACTGCCTTTCAAGTTTACCTAGGCCTCCAAAGCACTTTAGCCTATGGGGCTTGCCAGAACTCAGGTTCCAACTGCTGGAATGGATAATTCCCCTCTGGCTCGAGTTGGTCTAAATGCTCCCTCTGTGTCACTGGCTGATTTCTGCCCTGCGTTGCTTTCTGCTATGCCAGGGCAGCACTGAGTTCAAATGCAGAGTCTCACAATCATTGTATCTTCCTCCCCCAGAGCACAGATTCTCTCCTCACGCCAAGTGGCCACTACCAGGGGATGAAGAGAGATGATGTCGACAATTCAAGACTGTATTTCTTTACCTCTTCAGTGCCTGTTTCCTTAATATGATAGTAAAACCAGGTACTGCAGTCACTCACCTGATTTTTGGTTCTTATGAAGGTGCTTTTTTAATGTAGCTGTTCAATTTGATATTTCTGTTGGAGGGATGATTGCTGGAGGCCTCCATTTAGCCATCTTGCTCTGCCTCCTTGCAACACACAAAATTATTTAAACACTTTTGTGCAACTGTAAGTTCAAATGTTTGTAATTTTATTTATTTTATTTTGTTCTTTGAGATGAAGTCTCCCTCTGTTACCCAGGCTAGAGTGCAGTGGCGTGATCTCGGCTCACTGCAACCTCTACCTCCTGGGTTCAAGCAATTCTCCTGCCTCATCCTCCCAAGTAGCTGGGATTACAGGTGCCCGCCCCCATGCCTGGCTAGCTTTTGTACATTTATTAGAGATGGGGTTTTGCCGTGTTGCCCAGGCTGGTCTCGAACTCCTTACCTCAAGTGATCCACCTGCCTTAGCCTCCCAAAGTGCTGGGATTACAGGCATGAGCCACTGTACCCAGCCCAAATGGTTGTAATTTTAAACATTACTTATAGAAATTCTAAAATCTGTCAAACAGATTTAATAAGAAATTTGCAGCAGGGAGCAGTGACTCTCACCTGTAATCCCAGCACTTTGGGAAGTTGAGGCAGGTGGATCACTTGAGCCCAGGAGTTCGAGATCAGTCTGGGAACATGGCAAAAACCCATCTCTACAAAAAATACAAGTTAGCTTGGCATGGTGGCATGTGCCTGTGGTCCCAGCTACTGGAGAGGCTGAGGCAGGAAGATCACCTGAGCCTGGGGAATTTGAAGCTGCAGTGAGCCGTGATGGCACCACTGCATTCCAGCCTGAGGAACAGAGTGAGGCTCTGTCTCAATAATAATAATAATAATAATAATAATAATAATAATAATAAATATATATATATATATAACTTGCAAGTATAAATTCTTAGAAGTAGTCACTTCTTGTCAACTGTAAGCATCATCAACTAGTGTGGTTTTCATGTCATCCCAAGATGCTTGTAGAGATCATGAGTGAACCAAATCCAGTTGCACTCCCAAGGAAACACTCATCAACATTTTATATAAATAGATTACTTGCTGGGACTCTGGTGTTAACATGTCTCATTCCCATCTTTTGCAGATGGGCAGGGTGAAAAAGAGCTCCCAGGGTACTAGGGTTAAAGCAGGACTTTCTATCCCAGGTTGGCTAGTTGGGCACAATCATTGTTTGGCACAATTGTTGTGTCCAAATTGGTCAGTGTGTCCAGTGATATGTCCAGAGTTGTTACCTTCTAGGTAATTAGTGAATCTGAGTTGATAATATGCCATGTTGTCTGGCTCATGTGGTTTGTTTATTGAGTCCCTTCAAGTTTTTCAGCTGCTCCTCTATATTTCTCCTGTATTTGGATAATAATTGGCTGTTTGGATTGGGAATGTGCCCAAGGCCAGCCCTTGCTGAGGCAGGGGTGAAGATTTCCACCATCTTCTGCTAGGATTGGATTCCCACTGCCCCAGCAATGTCTCTACTTTGAGGAAGGTGGTGAGTCAACAACTCTCTCTGCCTTTCCTTTTGGCCTTTTAAGGCCTTTGCAGAGTTGGGATTGTTACGAAGCAAGGCAGCTTCCCAGAGACAGCTAATCCTGTCACAAGTTTCTGGCATACTCTGTAGCAACGGACAGCCACTATTAACCTTTTTGAGCTTTATTTTCCTCATCTGTAAAACTAGAGTAGTACTTCCTCATAAGTTGTGAGCATTAAATGAGCTCATGCATATAAAATGTCAGCACAAAGTAAGTACTCAATAAATAGTAGCTATTACCTTCATAAAAACATATATATTTTATTTATTTATTTATTTTTTTGAGACGTAGTCTCGCTCTGTCGCCCAGGCTGGAGTGCAGTGACGTGATCTCAGCTCACTGCAAGCTCCGCCTCCCGGGTTCACGCCATTCTCCTGCCTCCGCCTCCCGAGTAGCTGGGACTACAGGTGCATGCCATCATGCCCGGCTAATTTTTTTTGTACTTTTAGTAGCGAGCGACAGGGTTTCTCCGTGTTAGCCAGGATTGTCTCGATCTGCTGACCTTGTGATCCGCCCGCCTCGGCCTCCCAAAGTGCTGGGATTACAGGTGTGAGCCGCCGTGCCCGGCCTATATTTTATTTTTAATTGATAATAATTATATGTATTTATGCGATACAATGTAATTTTAATTGTTTACATTGTGAAATTGTTAAATCAAGCTAGTTAACAACTCTATCACCTCACGTACTTACCATTTTTTTGTGGTGAAAACATTTAAAATCTATCATGTATATATGTTTAACACAGGGGTATTTTTCCCAAGGTTCAGCTGGGCTTAGTTTTCCTGGGAAAACTGGATTACAATACTTATAAGTTTAATGGATGTGAAATTGATTGAATTTTAAGAAATCATAGCAAACTATATTCGGTTGAACCGTGGGGAAATATACTTGTAGAAAGATGATCATTTATTTACAATGCATGTCTGCTATTCAAAGACTCTCAATTTGTAAGCATACTAGGGGAGCTGGATTAGTAAGGAGCAGATTAGATCACTTGATACATATCACCTATATATACATACATATATATGTGTGTGTGTGTGTGTGTGTGTGTATATATATACACTTTTTTTTTTTGAGACAAAATTTCACTCTTTCACCCAGACTGGGGTGCAGTGGTGCAAAGTGCAATCATAGCTCACTGTAGCCTTGAACTCCTGGACTCAAGCAATCCTCCCTCCTCAGCTTCCCAGATAGCTAGGACTACAAGCATGCATCACCACACCTGGCTAATTAAAAAAAAAAAATTTTTTTTTTGGCCAGGTGTGGTGGCTCACGCCTGTAATTCCAGCACTTTGGGAGGCCGAGGTGGGCAGATCACGAGCTCTGGAGTTCGAGACCAGCCTGATCAACATGGTGAAAACCCGTCTCTACTAAAAATACAAAAAATGGGGCCGGGTGCAGTGGCTCAAGCCTCTAATCCCAGCACTTTGGGAGGCCGAGTCGGGTGGATCACGAGGTCAGGAGATCGAGACCATCCTGGCTAACCCGGTGAAACACCGTCTCTACTAAAAAATATAAAAAACTAGCCGGGCGAGGTGGCAGGCGCCTGTAGTCCCAGCTACTTGGGAGGCTGGGGCAGGAGAATGGCATAAACCTGGGAGGCAGAGCTTGCAGTGAGCTGAGATCCGGCCACTGCACTCCAGCCTGGGGGACAGAGCGAGACTCTGTCTCAAATAAATAAATAAATAAATAAAATAAAAATAAAAATACAAAAAATGAGCCAGGTGTGGTGGCAGGCGCCTATAGTCCCAGCTACTCGGGAGGCTGAGGCAAGAGTATCGCTTGAACCTGGGAGGTGGAGGTTGCAGTGAGCCCAGATCACACCACTGCACTTCAGCCTGGTGACAGAGCAAGACTCCGTCTCAAAAAAAAAAAAAAAGCAGTTTTTTTTGTAGAGTTAGGGGTCTCACTATGTTGCCCAGACTAGTCTCTAACTCCTGGCCTCAAATAGTCCTCTCACCTCAGACTCTCAATGCAGTAGGATTGCAAGTGTGAGCCACCACACTCCAAAATTTTCAATTAACGTTATTTATAAATATTCTCATAGATTGCCAATTTAGCTATTAGAGGGAAATCTAGTTTGCCTTATTTCCAAGTTCTCAGTGGGTTGTTTTGGAGGAAAGGAACAGAAACTACTCAAACCAGATTAATCAATAAAAAATGGAAGGGAGATTTATTGGAATGTAGGGATATCTCATAACTCAAGAGCATTAATCCTTAGAAGTTCAATGTTTTTTTTTTTTTTNCCCAGACTAGTCTCTAACTCCTGGCCTCAAATAGTCCTCTCACCTCAGACTCTCAATGCAGTAGGATTGCAAGTGTGAGCCACCACACTCCAAAATTTTTCAATTAACGTTATTTATAAATATTCTCATAGATTGCCAATTTAGCTATTAGAGGGAAATCTAGTTTGCCTTATTTCCAAGTTCTCAGTGGGTTGTTTTGGAGGAAAGGAACAGAAACTACTCAAACCAGATTAATCAATAAAAAATGGAAGGGAGATTTATTGGAATGTAGGGATATCTCATAACTCAAGAGCATTAATCCTTAGAAGTTCAATGTTTTTTTTTTTGTTTAAAAAAAAAAGTCAAAAAGAACCCAAGAGCAGGAGGAGTAAGTACTGCTAGGCTTCTGAGAAACTGGAAAGGCAATCTGGAAAGGAGTCAGAATTCAAATGGTGCATTTATCTTTGACTCTCTCCTTAGTATCTCAATTTCTTTCTTTTTTTCTTTTTGAGACAGTCTTGCTCTGTCGTCCAGGCTGGAGTGTAGTGGCATGATCTCAGCTCACTGCAACCCCTGCCTCCCGGGTTCAAGCGATTCTCCTGCCTCGGCCTCCTGAGTAGCTGGGATTACAGGCATGTGCCACCACACCCAGCTAATTGTTGTATTTTTAGTAGAGATGGGGTTTCACCATGTTGGCCAGGCTGGTCTCGAACTCCTCCTGACCTCAGGTGATCCACCCACCTTGGTCTCCCAGAGAGCTGGGATTACAGGCTTGAGCCATCGCGCCTGACATCAATTTCTTAATCTTTCTGCAGATGTGCATTCTCTGATTTGATATATCTATCTGTGTACTTTGCTCCATAAATTCCTGAGGTCAGATTTGAATATAAAACCCAAGTCCAATTTTCCAGGAGCAGGAAAATGATTGACTGATTTGGGGTCAGATGAACACTGCTGATACAACCAGTGGTCAGAAAGGTAAAAGTCATGTGACTACAGTAAGCTAGGACTAGGAGGGCTGTAGGTTTGCAGATGCTCTGAAGGTGTGGGAAGAACTGGAGGCAAAGGTGTGTAACTTTGATATGGAAGAAAGTTCACTATTATCACAGGTACTATCTATAATCACTAAGTTAGGTTGTTTCTACATCCAGAAAGCTGCCTGAGTCTGTTCTCTCTGTCATTCCTCTAATTCAGGGGACCCCAATGCCCCATCATAGACCTGTGGCCTGTTAGGAACTGGGCTGCACAACAGGAGGTGAGCAGCTGGCAAGCAAGCATTACTGCCTGAGCTCTGCCTCCTGTCAGATCAGGGAGAGCATTAGATTCTCACAGGAACTCAAACCCTATTTTGAACTGCACCTGTGAGGAATCTAGATTGCACACTCCTTATGGGAATCTAACTGATGATCTTGAGGTACAACAGTTTCATTCCAAAACCATTCTCTGCCTCATGCCCACCCCCTGAGCCCTGTAGAAAACTGTCTTTGATAAAACAGGTCCCTGGTGCCAAAAAGGTAGAATTGGAATCTAATTTAAATCTTCATCTCTTGCCTGAAATATTGCAAGAACTTCCTTTTTGCTGTCTTCACTTTCACTCTCCTGAAATCTATTCTTCAATGCCACAAGATAATAGTGTGAGGATTAAATAAAATCTTTGTCAACTTTAAAGCACTACACATATATAAAGTAGTAATAAGGCCGTTGCAATGGCTCACACCTGTAATTCCAATACTTTGGGAGGCCAAGGTGGGAGGATCACTTGAGGCCAGGAGTTCAAGGCCAACTTGAACAGAGCGAGATGCTGTCTCAAAAATAAAAAAAAGCCAGGCATGATGGTTCACACCTGTAATTCCAGCACTTTGGGAGGCCAAGGCAGGTGGGTCGCCTGAGGTCAGGAGTTTGAGACCAGCCTGGCCAACATGGTGAAACCCCGTCTCTACTAGAAATACAAAAAATTAGCTGGGCATGGTGGCGAGTGCCTGTAATCCCAGTTACTTGCGAGGCTGAGGCATGGAGACTCGCTTGAATCTGGGAGGTGGGGGTTGCAGTGAGCTGAGAATCGCATCCCTGCACTCCAGCCTGGGCAACAGAGTGAGACTCCATCTAAAATAATAATAATAATAATAATAATAATAATAATAACAAATCAGTAATAGTGGAGGGGAAATAGATCTAACCAAATGACTTGTCTTCTTAAAAACTTTCAGTGATTTATTCAGTACCTAGAGACCAAAGCTCCTTATATATGTATTTTTTGAGACAGAGTCTTGCTCTGTTGCCCAGGCTGGAGTGCAGTGGGGCGATCTCAGCTCACTGCAACCTCCACCTTCCAGGTTCAAGCAATTCTCTGCCTCAGCCTCCCAAGTAGCTGGGATTACTGGCATGCGTCACCACGCCCAGCTACTTTTTGTAGTTTTAGTAAAGATGAGGTATTGCCATCTTGGCCAGGCTGGTCTTGAACTGACCACGTGATCCACCCACCTTGGCTTCCCAAAGTGCTGGGATTACAGGCTTCAGCCACCGCGCCTGGCCTCTCCTTACATGTTTTGTTGTTGTTTGCTTTTTGGGACAAGGTCTCACTCTGTAGCCCAGGTTGGAGTGCAGTGTCCCATCATAGCTCACTGCAGCCTTGACGTCCTGAGCTCAAGCAATCCTCCCACCTCAGCTTCCGGGATAGCTGAGACCACAGGCATAAGCCACCATGCCCAGCTTATTCTTTTTGGAGATACGGGGTCCCACTATGTTGCCCAGGCTGGCCTCCAACTCCTGAGCTCAAGTGATCCTCCCCCGCCTTGGCTTCCCAAAGTGGTGGGATTACAGGTGTGAGCCACTGTGCAGGCCTTATATGATCTTAAGCCTCTTCATATCCTGAACTAAATGTAACTTTCCAGTTTCGGCACTTGTTCTGGCACTTTTCCTCCCTCGCTAGATAATACTAATCTTTAATCATGTAGTTCGTTTCCATGCCCATAATACCCTATCTGCTTATAGTGTCTTCCACTTCGCCCAAGAAATCCTACTCAGCTAGCTTGTGTTGTTGTTTTGAGACACTCGTTCTGTCGCCCACGCTGGAGTACAGTGGCGAGATCTCGGTTCGCTGCAACCTCCTCTTCCCGGGTTCAAGCGATTCTCGGCCCTACTCAGCCTTTAAAACTGGAATCACGGGTCAAAACTTTCTGGTAAACCACGAGACGGTTTAGGTTATGAAATTCAATGCCCCCTTCCTCTGAAGTCCTGCAAATCTCCAGTAAAGCACCACAGATTGACGAATATTCCAGCCATTTCCCTCTCCCCTCCGATAGCTCCATTTCCCACTTCTATCCATCTTCTCGAGCTTCCTCAGCAGCTCCACCTCCATGAGGCCTGGAAAGCACCTGATTCCAGGAATGTGAGTCGGAGGCTCAGAGCGACCAGCGCCAAAAGCTGACGTTCAGATACTGCTGAAACAAACCACAAGAGTGCTAAGGCTCCAGGTAATAGTCCAGCTGCGAAGACGGTGGGAACTCGCGGGCCCGCCGGCGGCGCATGCCGGGAGATGCAGTCCCGGGCCGACGCATTACCTCTTGGGAGTTGTAGTCTTCGATCTGGTAAACAGAAGACGGCAACTCGGATGTCTTCCCCCACCGTCCCCCGAAACCCCTCGCCCCACCCGCGAGGGACTAGGGTAAGAGTAGGGGCGTTGCCGTGGTTGGCCTCGAACTCCTAGGCTCAGACGATCCTCTCGCCTCGGCCTCCCGAGTTAGCTGGGACTACGCGCGTGAGCCACCGCGCCCGGCGTAAAGTCTAAATTAGTTCTTACGCAAAAAGGGAAGAGGGCAGTCCGTAACCTCGCGCAGGATCTAGCTCTCGAGCTCCAGTCTTGGGCTAGCGCGCAGGGCGGAAGGGGCAAGAAGGTAGATCCGGGAGGCGGAGATACGTTACGCCGACGCGGGCGTGACCCTGGGCGAGAGGGTTTGGCGCGAATTCTGAAAGCAGCCGGCGGAGCGCGCCCAGCGACCAGAGACGGAGCCTTAAGGAGAGCGCGGCGCTCGCCGAGGCGTGCAGCTGGGAGCTGAAACTCGTCTGGGTTGTGCGCAGAAGTCTGGGGCAAGCGAGTAGACTTGAAGTAGGGCGTAAGCCAGGGGCGTTGGGGTCCGCGCGGGTCAGGCGCGGGTCACCCCCGCGGGGTGAAGTCGGAGCGCGCGGCCCGCTGGAAAGAGCAGCGCTGAGGGCCAAGGTGAGTGTGTGAGGCGCAGGCCGGGCCCTCTATAACCGCGGCTCGTTGTCGCCCACCTGAGTCCTGGCCGGTCCAATGCTCAGCGGCAGGTGGGGCCTCCGCGCGCAGTGTGAAACCTGGACGTGGCAGGGCGTGTCCGCGTCCGACCGACCCTCAGTTACTGGGGCGAAAACACAGGTGGACCCCAGTCTTTAGAACTAGGGGAGAAACATTAGAGCCTTCATAGCCAACACCCGTTTTATGAGTTTGAGCGAGGAGTCCGAGATCAGAGCGGTGTAGCCACAGCTGTTTAATATCACAGCCAGGGCTTCCGGATTCCTGGCCTGTCTTTCCGTTACACCGTGCTTAGAAAGTACCAACCTGCAATTGCCAAAGCAGTATTTTCGTCATCTAATGCGGAAAACATTCGCATGATGCCTAGAGAATGATCTGAAGTGAGGCTTGGTTTTCTTAAACCTTTTTTTTTTTTTTTTTTTTGAGATGACGTCTCGCTCTTTAGCCCAGGCTGGAGTGTAGTGGCGCGATCTCGGCTCACTGCAACCTCCGCCTCCCGGGTTCAAGCGATTCTCCTACCTCAGCCTCCCGAGGAGCTGGGATTACAGGCTCCCGCCACCACGACCGGCTGACTTTTGTATTTTTAGTAGAGACAGGGTTTCACCATGCTGGTCAGGCTGGTCTCGAACTCCTGACCTCAGGTTATCCACCTGCCTCTGCCTCCCAAAGTGCTGGGATTACAGGCGTGAGCCACCGCGCCTGGCCCCTGTTTTTTTTGTTTTTTTTTTTAAGCTTCTAAAGTGATATGTAATATACATGTAGAAAAATGCACATTCCCAACTGTATACAACTCCGTGAATTATTCCAAAATATACTGGCTGGGTGTAGTGTCTCAAGTCTGTAGTCCCAGCACTTTAGGAGGTGGAGGCGGGAGGACGATTGAGCCCAAGAGTTCGAGAACAGCCTGGTCAAGATAGTGAGACCAGCATCTCTAAAAATAGAAAAAGTTAGCCAGGCTTGGTGGCGTGCACCTGTAGGCCCAGCTATTCAGGAGGCTGAGAAGGGAGGATCTAGTCTGGGAGGTATAAGCTACAGTGAGCCGTGATCAGGCCACTGCACTCCAACCTGGCCGGTAGAGCAAGACAAAATGAATGTACACCTACGTAATCACCACTTAATAGAATGGTCCCCAGAAGCCTTCCTTGTGTAGTATTTAATATTTTCCCCTTTTTACAGTGGTAACTGGTATACTGGTTTCTAATGCGATTAACTAATGTTGCTTGTTTTTGAATTTTATATAAAAAAAGTCAGGAGTGTTGAGTGTTTCATTGTTTCACATGCTTGACAACACGATTTTCAGCCTTTTATATTAACTATTCTGGCCGGGTGCGGTGGCTTACGCCTGTAATCCCGGCACTTTGGGAGGCCAAGACGGGCGGATCACGAGGTCAGGAGAGCGAGACCATCCTGGCTAACATGGTGAAACCCCGTCTCTACTAAAAATACAAAAAAAATTAGCCGGGTGTGGTGGCGGGCACCTGTAGTCCCAGCTACTGGGGAGGCTGAGGCAGGAGAATTGCAGTGAACCGAGATGCAATGAGCCGGGAGGCGGAGCTTGCAGTGAGCCGAGATGGCGCCACTGCACTCCAGCCTGGGCGACAAAGCAAGACTCCGTCTCAAAAAAAAAAAAATTTTTTTTTGCTATTCTGCTGGTTACACAGTAATGTCTCAATGTGATTTTAATTTTCCTGATTACTAATGAGGTTGAGCATTTGTTCATATGTTTTTCCCATTTGGATGTCTTCTATGATGTACTTGTTCAAATCTCTTGTCTATTTTTCTACTTACTGATGTGAAGTTCTTTTTTTTTTTTTTTGAGACGGGATCTCACTCTGTTGCACAGGGTGGAGTGCAGTGGCCGGATCTCAGCTCACTGCAAGCTCCGCCTGCCGGGTTTACACCATTCTCCTGCCTCACCTTCCCGAGTAGCTGGGACTGCAGGCGCCCGCCACCACGCCCAGCTAGTTTTTTGTATTTTTTAGTAGAGACAGGGTTTCACCGTGTTAGCCAGGATGGTCTCGATCTCCTGACTTCGTGATCCGCCCGTCTCGGCCGCCCCTCTCGAAAGTGCTGGGATTATAGGCTTGAGCCACCGCGCCCGGCCGAAGTTCTTTATATTCTGGTTATCAGCCCTCAGTTATGTTTGTGCTAAATATTTTCTTCTCTACTGTGGTTTGACTTGTCATTCTCTTAGTGGTGTCCTTTGATAAATAGAAGTGCTAAATTTATTTATTTATTTTTTATTTTATTTATTTATTTATTTTTCCTTTTGAGACAGAGAGTCACTCTTGTTGCCCAAGCTGGAGTGCAATGGCATGATCTTGGCTCACCGCAACCTGCACCTCCCGGGTTCAAGCGATTCTCCTGCCTCAGTCTCCTGAGTAGCTGGGATTACAGGCATGTGCCACCACGCCCGGCTAATTTTGTATTTTTCTTTAGTAGAGACAGGGTTTCTCCATGCTGGTCAGGCTGATCTCAAACTTCTGAACTCAGGTGATCTGCCCCTCTCAGCCTCCTAAAGTGCTGGGATTACAGGCCTGTGCCACGGTGCCTGGCCGAAGTGCTGAATTTAAATGTAGTTCAGTTTTCAGTCTTTTTCTTTTTGGCTAGTGCATTATGTATCCCGTTTCAAGAAATCTTTTTATATCCCAAGGTTGTGAAAATAATAAGTTTTACTTTGTTTTGACAGATGATTGTACATATTTATGAGATACAAGTTGATATTTCAGTACATATATACATTGAATAATGAATGATCAAATCAGGGTATCAGCATATCCATCAATTCAGTTCAAACACTTGTCATTTCTCTTGGTGGTGAGAACATTCAAAATACTCTCTTCTGGCTGTTTTGAAGTACTCATTACATTAGTGTTTACTGTAGTCACCCTATTATGAAATAGAACCCTAGAACTTATTCCTCCTATCTAATTGAAACTTTGTGCCTGTTGATCAGCCTCTCTCCTTCCCGCCCCCTGCAACGGCTGCATTCTCCTCAGTCTCTGGTTACTACTCTTCTATTTGTTCCTTGTATGAGATGAACTTTTTTTTTTTTTTGAGACGCAGTCTCGCTCTGTCATGAAGCTGGAGTACAGTGGCGTGATTTCAGCTCACTGCAATCTCTGCCTTCGAGGTTCAAGCCATTCTCCTGCCTCAGCCTCCTGAGTAGCTGGGATTACAGGCGTGTGCCACCACACCCTGCTAATATTTGTAGTTTTAGTAGAGACAGCGTTTCACATGTTGGCCGGGATGGTCTCGATCTCCTGACCTCGTGATCCACCCACCTAGGCCTCCTAAAGTGCTGGGATTACAGGCATGAGCCTCTGCACCCTGCCAATATCAACTTTTTTAGATTCTACATATGAGTGAGATCACACAGTATTTGTTTGCAAACACATTTATAATGTATAATGCGGTATATAAAAATAAGTAAAACTTGGCCCCTACTCTGAAGGAATATAAAGCAGGAGAACAGAGAGACACAATAAGAGAATGGCCTTGGCTCTTCCTAAAGGCTTTTTGATATAACTAGCTAGATAGAAGATGGGGAGAGAGATGCACCTTATTTCTCTAGTGTTTATACTGATAGGCATTTGTATTTTTCAGTAATGGCAATGCAGATGCAGCTTGAAGCAAATGCAGATACTTCAGTGGAAGAAGAAAGCTTTGGCCCACAACCCATTTCACGGTTAGAGGTATGTGCTTAGTTGCTAATTTTGGAATTATATATACTAGATTCTTCTACCTAGTGGAAGGTATTATAACCTTTACATAAACTATAGGTTTACTACCAAGGTCAAGACCCAAGACTTTTCAGAAGTGTTGTCAATAATCCTGTGGAAAGGCTGCAGATTGTTGCTAAATATGTCTGGCAGGGCCTCTTCCTTTGTCAACCATTCTTTTCCTACTTTATCATTTTTATTTCTGAGAGCTGGACTGTCAGAAACTGAGGCCTAGGATCCCATGGTGGAATGTCTGTGCTGTGCTTTTTTTTGTTTGTTTGTTTTGAGATGGGGGTTTCGCTCTTGTTGCCTAGGCTGGAGTACAGAGGCGCAATCTCAGCTCACCACAACCTCTGCCTCCCAGGTTCAAGCGATTCTCCTGCCTCAGCCTCCCAAGTAGCTGGAATTACAGGCATGCGCTACTACGCCCAGCTAATTTTATATATATATATATTTTTTGGAGACGGGGTCTTGCTCTGTCGCCCAGGCTGGAGTGCAGTGACTGGATCTCGGCTCACTGCAAGCTCCGCCTCCCGGGTTTACGCCATTCTCCTGCCTCAGCCTCCAGAGTAGCTGGGACTACAGGCGCCTGCCACCTCACCCGGCTAGTTTTTTTGTATTTTTTAGTAGAGACAGGGTTTCTCTATGTTGGTCAGGCTAGTCTCAAACTCCCGACCTCAGGTGATCCACCCGCCTTGGACTCCCAAAGTGCTGGGATTACAGGCATGAGCCACCGTGCCCAGCCTGTGCTGTTTTTTGTTTTGTTTTTAAGAAATGGGTCTTACTGTGTTGACCAGGTTGGTCTTGAACTCCTGGCCTCAAGCAATCCACCTGCCTCAGCGTCCCAAACTGCTAGGATTACAGTCATGAGCCACCACGCCCAGCCAAAGCATCCTGTGCTGTTTGCACTAAGTATGAAAGTGCCGTTCTGGGAATTATAGTGGCCTGGACCAGTTATGCAAGGAAGACAGGGAAGCACCTTCTCTTTATTGCCCTAGCTTTGTGCTGTCAGCTGTCATTGGCAGAGAGAAGGCTGTGGTGGTATTATGGTATAAGAGATAAGCTCCAATTCAGGATTCTGCACAAGGACGTTAAGCACCAGAGCTGAGGCCTTACACTATTTCTGCCCATTGTATAGAGACTGCCCTGTGAGTGCAGCTGATTGGGGCTGAGATAAGTAGGGGGAAAGCAGAGAAAGACTTGATTCTTCTGTCTCTTTTTTCAAATTTCCCATCTCCGACTAATCTTTAAGACTCTAGGAGTGCAAAAAGCTTATTTAAAAAAGACTCTAGAAGTTACTTAAATGGATTTGTGATAAACATTTTAAAGTTCAGAGTCATAATTTCTGGTGCCATGAGCATCCTTATACTCATACATGCATATTGCTTATTGCTTAAATATTAACAGCAGACATGGCTTATATTGGCAAACTAATCTCTCCCCTCTTCTAAATTCTCCCAACCCCTGAATACACTCACATTCACCTACTAACTCATGTTTTCCCAGAAGTCATGGTTTTGGTGGCTAATGAAACCAAAGCTGACTTGAATATAGGAAGAAAGAGGTGGATTTGGGTGGTTTAAGAAGAGATATAAAAGTCCCTGACAAAAGTAATTTTCCTCACTGTTAATGTCAGTTGTTAGAGCAGAGCTTTCCGGTCATTGTTCAACAAAAAAGGTATTGATAGGCCAAGATAGTGCTCTTTTCATTCTGAGCAACCTTATCTGTTTACCCTATCATAGTGTAAAAATACCATTTTTTATGTGCTTGATGTGGAAATTACTGAGCAACACTGTCTTTTTTTTTTTTTTTTTTTTTTTT
>NW_016827667.1:384260-400424 GCF_001698545.2 Rhinopithecus bieti
CCACCCGCCTCGGCCTCCCAAAGTGCTGGGATTACAGGCTTGAGCCACCGCGCCCGGCCGCAACACTGTCTTAAAGTGATCTTGTAGGGCCCAAAGTCTCGGAGATCATTTAGGGTCACAAAAAAAAGGTTGGGAGTTACTTTTTAATTCCAATTGCTAATAAGAGTTCTTTTTAATATACATGGCATAGTGCTATTTTAAAATTATTGATTTTGATAATGAAAAGGTTGTTAATTTGTTATTAAGTACCTCATATAGGGCTCATTTTTCAGCTTTTGCATATAATCCAGTAGGCTCTCTATATCCCTGGATTCTGCATCAGCAAATTCAACAAACTACATATCAAAAATTCAATCAACTACATATCAAAAAAAAAGTATACAGGAGGATGTACAGAGGTTATATGCAGGTAATATGCCATTTTATGTAAGAGACTTGAGCATTCTTGGATTTTGTTATCTGCTAGGGATCCTGGAACCAACTTCCCATCTCCCCACCCCAGGATTTCAAGGGACAGTTGTATTACAAGTCTTCAAGCACCTCTGTGAAGTATGTAGGACACATATGATCTGTGTTAGATTAGAGAACTAAAGCTTAAATTTATCCATGGTTTTCTTCATTTGCAGCAGTGTGGCATAAATGCCAACGATGTGAAGAAATTGGAAGAAGCTGGATTCCATACTGTGGAGGCTGTTGCCTATGCACCAAAGAAGGAGCTAATAAATATTAAGGGAATTAGTGAAGCCAAAGCTGATAAAATTCTGGTAAGTATTGCTTAGTTGACCTAGGGAGGCATTAGTGGGAATAGTACAAAAAGTAATGTAGTGAAAAACTTCTTCCTTCCATCTCTCATTCTTCTGTCATCTCGTTCTCCTTTCCATGGGTGACTGTTACCTGTTTCTTTTTTTTTTTTTTTGGAGACAGGTTCTTGCTCTGTCACACAAGCTGGAGTGCAGTGGTGCCATCTCAGCTCACTGCAGCCTTCGCCTCCTAAGCTCAAGCGATTCTTCCACCTCAGTCTCCCAAGTAGCTGGGACTACAGGCACATGCCACCATGCTGGGGTAGTCTCGAACTCCTGAGCTCAGGTGATTCACCTGCCTCAGCCTCCCAAAGTGCTGGGATTACAGGTGTGAGCTACTGTGCCTGGCCTATTTATTTTTCTAGCTTCATATAGTTCTTTAACATCCATACTTCCCCATGGTTACATTTTGTTTTATGAACCTATTCCTTCAGTATTTATATAGTTACACAGTTTTATTGCCTTTACCCTTGAAGTTTTATATAGTATAGAGCAGATTTTTTTTTTTTTTTTTTTTTTTGAGACAGAGTCTTGCTCTATTGCCAGGCTGGAGTGCAGTAGTGCAATCTCGGCTCACTGCAACCTCCGCCTCCCAGGTTCAAGTGATTCTCTTGCCTCAGCCTCCCCAGTAGCTGGGACTACAGATATGTGCCACCACGCCCAGCTTATTTTTGTATTTTTGGTAGAGACAGGGTTTCACCATGTTGGCCAGGATGTTCTTGATCTCCTGACCTTGTGATCCGCCCACCTCAGCCTCCTAAAGTTCTGAGATAACAGGTGTGAGCCACCTTGCCCTGCTGCAAATATTTATTTATAAAATTGTATTTTCACGTATCGATTACTGTTAGCGTTAGATAAATTTATTGGATTACTCAAATAAATGAATATTTGTTGAAGTGGTTGCTTAATTGGAAATAAGAAAGAGTTCTGAGTCCTTAACAGTACTTTTGTTAAAAGATTGTCATATTGACTAAGCCAGTAGGGGTCCCTAAAGTCTTTCTTTTGTCACTTTTGGGCATCAGTTTTGTGAATGAAGAAATGCTGACAGGATCTTTACTTTTTGCCTTGTGAGATCTTGGTTTCAGAAATCAAGTCACTTCTCTGCTTCTATGAACACAAAAATGCAACCTAGAACACATGATTTGAGATGCAAAATGGTATAGACATATGTGTCTTAACTTTTCAATATTTTATGTTCTTAGTTTCTGGCCAGTAAAGATTATGATTGCATTGTTTTCCTTTTTTTTTTTTGAGGCAGAGTCTCGCTGTGTCACCTAGGCTGGAGCACAGTGGTGCAATCTTGGCTTGGCTCACTGCAACCTCTGCCTCCCAGGTTCAAGTGATTCTCCTGCCTCAACCTCCCAAGTAGCTGGGATTACAGGCGCCCACCACCACACTTGGTTACTTTTTGTATTTTCAGTTGAGATGGGGTTTCACCATGTTGCCCAGGCTGGTCTCAAACTCCTGGCCTCAAGCAATCCACCTGCCTCAGCCTCCCAAAGTGCTGAAATTACAGGCACGAGCCACTGTGCCTACCTTTTAAAAAAAAAAAAGAGAGAGAGAGAGAGAGAGAGACAGACTCTCACTCTGTTGCCCAGGCTGGAGTGCAATGGCATGATCATAGCTCACTGCAGCTTCAAACTCTTGGGCTCAAGGAATTCTCCTCAGCCTCTTGAGTAGCTGGGACTACAGGCACGTGCCACTGACCTGGCCATTTCTACCAGTTTCGTCTTTGCTAATACCTTCTCTTTCTGTTTTTCACCAAAGAAAGTAGTCTATATTCCTTGAGCTCCCATGGCTCTTTTGTTAGTACTTCTTATATTATCCATCACATCTACTTGTACTATAGTTATTTTGTATAGTGTATCTTCCTGATTAAATTATAAGCTCTGTGGAGGCAAGAATCTGCTCTTCTTTTTCTCCATATCCTTCAGAGTCCCTGGGACTATGTTTCATACAGAGTAAGTGTCTAGTATATGTTTGTTGCACTGAATTGACAGTGAGTATATGAATTGGCCAGGCTGGTCTCAAAATCCTGGCCTCGGGTAATCCGCCCATCTCAGTCTCCCAAAGTGCTGAGATTACAGGCGTGAGCCAATGCACCTGGCCCTGCAATAAATTTCTTTTTTTTTTTTTTTGTTTTGTTTTGAGACGGGAGTTTCGCGCTGTCCGCCCCAGGCTGAGAGTGCAGTGGCCGGATCTCAGCTCACTGCAAGCTCCCGCCTCCCGGGTTTACGCCATTCTCCTGCTCAGCCTGGGTGCCCGGAGTAGCTGGGGACTACAGGCGCCGCCATCCTCGCCTGGGCCTAGTTTTTGTATGTTTTTAGGTAGAGACGGGGTTTCACCGTGTGTTAGGCCAGGATGGGTCTCGATCCTCCTGACCCCGTGAATCGCCCGTCTCGGCCTCCCAAAGTGCTGGATTACTGGCTTGAACCACCGCGCCCGGTCCTAGAATTTTTAAAATGAAATATTAAATATATAGACAAAGTTTAGAATAATACAACTCTTCATTGATTTTTTTCTTTTTTTTTTTTTTTCTTTTTCTTTTTTTTTTTTTTTTTTTTGAGACGGAGTCTCGCTCTGTCGCCGCAGGCTTGGAAGTGCAGTTGTGGCGGATCTCAGCTCAGCTGCAAGCCTCCGCCTCGCCGTTTAGCGGCCATTCTCCTGTCTCAGCCCTCCGAGTGAGCTGGGACTACCAGGCCTCCGCACCTTGCCCGGCCCTAGTTTTCTTGTATTTTTTTAGTAGAGATGGGGTTTCACCGTGTTAAGACCATGGGATGCGTCCTCCATCTCCTGACCTCGTGATCCCCCGTCTTGGCCTCCAAAGTGCTGGGGATTACAGGCTTGAGCCACCGCGCGCGCGGGCCTCTTTTTTTTTTTTTTTTTTTTTTTTTTTTTTGAGGCAGAGTCCTTGCTCTGTCGCCCAGGCTGGAGTGGCCAGTGGCATGATCTCAGCTCACGTACAAGCTCCGACTCACCAGGTTTCACGCCATGTCTCCTGCCTCAGCCTCCGAGCTAGTAGCTGGGAACATGACAGGTGCGCCTGCCCACTATGCTGGCTAATTTTTTGTATTTTTAGTAGAGAAGGGTTTTCACCGGGGTGTGTGGAGCCAGTATGGTCTCGATCCTCCTGACCTCGTGGATCCCCCAGCCCGACTTGGGCCTCCAAAAGGTGCTGGGATTACACGGGCGTGAGCCACCGAGCGCCCGCTTAGATTTCTTCTTGAGTGACGTTTTGGTAAAGTTTATCTTTCCTAGGAATTTGCTTTTTCCATCTAAGTTAATGCTTAACTTGTTGACATAGATTGTTGCTCAAAGGATTTCCTTATACCCTACTTGTTAATTTCCATAAAGTCAGTAGTTAATGTTTCCCTCCTTTCATTCTTGATTTTTACGTAATGTTGAGTCTTTTTCTCTTTTTTTTGGTCAGGTGGCACGCTAAAAGTTTGTCAATTTTGTTGATGTTTTCCAAGAACCAGCTTTTGGGTTTCAATTGATTTTTCTCTATTATTCGTGTCCCTTTACCTAATTAGTTTCTACCCAATCTATATTATTTCCATCCTTCTGCTTGCTTTGTTTTGTTTGGGCTGTTCTTTGGAAGGTTAGGTTATGATTTATCTGTTTATTATTTTTAGAGACAGAGCTCATTGTTCTGTTACTTTCGTTGGAGTGCAGTGGGCGATTAGTAGCTCACTGCAGCCTCCAACTCCTGTTCAAACACCTTCCTGCCTCAGCCTCCCCAGGTAACTAGGACCACAGGCACGATCCACAAATGGTCCTGCTAATTTGTCTTTTTTTGTCTGTTTTGTTTTTTTTTTTTGAGACAGAGTCTCCCTCTTAACGGGCAGAGGGCTGCGAGTGCGTGGGCACCATCCTCTGCTCACTGCAACCTCCGCCTCTTGGGTCCAAGTGATTCTTCTGCCTCAGCTTCCCAAGTGGTCTGGGAATACAGGCATGGTGCTACCATGCTTGGCTAATTTTTTGTATTTTTAGTAAGATGATGGGGTTTCACCATGTTATCCAGGGATAGTCCTCCGGTCTCTGACCTTGTGGATCTGCCTGCCCTCGGCCTCCAAAGTGGCTGGGATTATGAGCATAAGCCCACCACGCCAGGCCCATTTTTTTTTTTTTGTTTTTTTTTTTTTTCTGACGGAGCTCTCGCTCTGTTGCCCAGGCTGGGGTGCAGTGGCATGATCTCAGCTCACTGCAGTCTCCACCACCTGGGTTCAAGCAGTTCTCCTGTTTCAGCCTCCTGAGTAGTTGGGACTACAGGTGCACGCCACCATGCCGAGCTAATTTTGTATTTTAGTAGAGATGGGTTTTACCATATTGGGCAGGCTGGTCTTGAACTCCTGACTTCGTGATCTGCCCACCTCACCCTCCCAAAGTGCTGGGATTACAGGCTTGAGCCACCGTGCCCAGCCATGCCCTGCTAATTTTAAAACATTTTTTAGAGCCAGGGTCCCACTTTGTTGCTCAGGCTGGTCTCAAACTCCTGGCTTCCAGCAGTCCTCCCACCTCAGCCTCCCAAAGTGCTGGGATTACAGGCATGAGCCACCGCACCCAGCCTTCTTTTCTAATATAGGTATTTATAGCTATGAATTTCTCTCTGAGCACTACTTTTGTTGGAGCCCGTAAGTTTTGGTTTATCTTCATTTTCATTCATTGCAAAATATATTTTCTCATTTCCCGTGTCATTTCTTCTTTGACTTGTTGGTTATTTAGGAGTGTGTTGCTTTATTTTTGCATATTTGAATGCATTTACTTTTCAATTTTAGAATCAACCCATAGTGCTATTACAGAATATTTATCTGTAATTACAAAATAGAATGTGAATGTTCTCAGCCAGACAATATGAAAGAAAAGGTACGGCTGATAGAGGTGGGGAAGTAGCCATGGAGAGAGAAAAGATGGAAGGGCAAATGTCCTCATTTTTACAAAGTAGGAAGTTAAGGGATACAGTCTGCAGTTGATGGAGCAGGAAATGAAGGTGTACTGTATTGCCATTTTTGTCATAAATTGGGCAAAACACATATGTATGGATCTATAATAGTTTTTAAAACTGTATTAACATATTAACTTGAATTGGTGATTAACAAATTGATCTTCATGGAGTCTCTGAATGAGATTATCTGTTTTATGACTTTCCAAAGAGAAATCATCCTGGTAATTTTATTAGATATTTTCTCGTTTCATTGCACACCTGATTCTTGCTTTACTAATATTTCTTTTTTCTTTATATATATATTTTTTGCCCTCAAGATCACTGTAGTAAGGAATATTATTTTGTTGATTTAACATTTCTTATTTTTCCCAGGCTGAGGCAGCTAAATTAGTTCCAATGGGTTTCACCACTGCAACTGAATTCCACCAAAGGCGGTCAGAGATCATACAGATTACTACTGGCTCCAAAGAGCTTGACAAACTACTTCAAGGTGTAGTAATCCCTTATTCTGTGTTGTGAACTCTAGTTAGGAAAGCTTCCAGGTTATGGAACAAAATTGAAATGTTTGGGTTGCATTTACTTGTTAGATAATGATAAAGAGATAAAGGAAGGCCAGGTGCAGTGGCTCATGCCTGTAATCTCAGCACGTTGGGAGGCCAAGGGTGGGGGCAGATCACCTGAGGTTAGGAGTTCGAGACCAGCCCAGCCAAGATGGAGAAACCTATTAAAAGTACAAAATTAGCTGGGCATGGTGGCACATGCCTGTGATCCCAGCTACTTGGGAGGCTGAGGCAGGAGAATCGCTTGAACCCGGAAGACGGAGGTTGCTGTGAGCCAAGATTGCACCACTGCGCTCCAGCCTGGGTGACGAGCAAAACTCTGTCTCAAAAAAAAAAGAGATAAAGGAAGTATCTACATTGAAGAGGTAAGACTGCTGCAAGGTAGGACCTTATTTATAAAATACTAAACTTACCTGCAAATTAAATAATTTAGTCTCCATTTAATATTGCATTGAGAGAGTAAGCTCCTTTTGCTTAAGGAAGTAACTATAATTATAACCTCCTCTACCACAAGGTTGAAGACCTGATGACTGGTTAAAACATCTGTGTTTGAATACTACTCATTGTCTACACACTAATCTTCAGGACTTCAGGGAAAACTATAAAGCTTTCAACCTTATTATTTATTTTTTGAGACAGGGTCTCACTCTGTCACCCAGGCTGGAGTGCAGTGACATGGTCTCAGCTCACTGCAACCTCTGCTTCCTGGGCTCAAGTGATCTTCTAGCCTCAGTCTCCCCAGAGCTAGGACTATGGTCATTTACTTCCTGTCTAATTTTTTTTCTTTTTTTTTGAGACAGGGCCTCACTATGTTGTCCGGCTGGTCTCGAAATCCTGAGCTCAAGCCATTCTTCTGCCTCAGGCTCCGAAACTGCTGGGATTATAGGCTTGAGCCACCTCTCCTGGCCCAATGTCAGTTTTCTTTCCTTTTTTTTGAGAGAAGAGTCTTGCTCTGTTACCCAGGCCAGAGTGCAGTGGCATAATCTCAGCTCACTGCAACGTCTGCCTCCTGGGTTCAAGTGATTCTCCTGCCTCAGCCTCCAAGTAGCTGGGACTACAGGCGAGTGCCACCACGCCCAGCTAATTTTTGTATTTTTAGTAGAGATGAGGTTTTACCATGTTGGCTAGGTTGGTCTCGAACTCCTGACCTCAGATGATCTACCTGCCTCAGCATCCCAGAGTGCTGGGATTACAGGTGTGTGCCACTGTGCCCGGCCCCCAATGTCAGTTTTCTAATAGCAGTGCTGTACTATCACTGTGCAAGATGTTAAACTGCAGAAGGCTAGGTGGATAGAACCTCCCTATGGTTTTGCTTGTTTGTTTGAGACAGAGTCTCGCACTGTTGCCCAGGCTGGAGTGCAGTGGCATGATCTAGGCTCACTACAAGCTCTGCCTCCCAGGTTCACGCCATTCTGCTGCCTCAGCCTCCCGAGTAGCTGGGACTACAGGTGCCCGCCACCATGCCCGGCTAATTTTTTGTATTTTAGTAGAGACGGGGTTTCACCATGTTAACCAGGATGGTCTCGATCTCCTGACCTCATGATCCGCCCGCCTCAGCCTCCCAAAGTGCTGGGATTACAAGCGTGAGCCACTACGCCCGGCCTTGTTTGTTTGTTTTTTTAAAGACATAGTCTTGCTCTGTTGCCCAGGCTAAGAGTGCAGTGGCATGATCTCAGCTCACTGCAACCCCTGACTCCCGGGTTCAAGCGATTCTCTTGCCTCAGCCTCATGAGTAGCTGGGATGACAGGCCCCTGCCACCGTGCCTGGCTAAGTTTTGTATTTTTAGTAGAGAGGGGGTTTCACCATCTTGGCCAGGCTGGTCTCAGACTCCTGACCTCCTGATCCACCCACCTCAGTCTCCCAAAGTGCTGGAATTACAGGCATGAGTCACTGCACCCACCTTTTTTTTTTTGAGACAGAGTCTTGCTCTGTCGCCCACGCTGGAGTGCAGTAGTGTGATCTCGGCTCACTGCCACTTCCACCCCCTGGGTTCAAGTGATTCTTCTGCCTCAGCCTCCCGAGTAGCTGGGACTGCAGGCATGGGCCACCATGCCCGGCTAATTTTTGTATTTTTAGTAGAGATGGTGTTTCACCATATTGTGCCCAGCCTTTTTTTTTTTTTTTTTTTTTTTTTAAAGAAGGCATCTCACTCTGTCACCCAGGCTGGAGTGCAGTGGTGTGATCTCGGCTCACTGAAACCTCCGCCTCCCAGGTTCAAGTGATTCTCCTGCTTCAGCCTGCTGAGTAGCTGGGATTACAGGTGCCCATCACCATGTCCAGCTGATTTTTGTATTTTTAGTAGAGACGAAGTTTCACAATGTTGGCCAGGCTGCTGGTGATTCGCCTGCCTTGGCCTCCCAAAGTGCTGGGATTACAGGCATGAGCCACTGCACCTGGCCTTATTTGCAACTATCTATAAATCTGTAATTATTTCAAAATACTTTTAGTTTGTTTGTTTTGAAACAGGGTCTCACTGTGTCACCTAGGCTGGAGTGCAGTGGCATGATCTCGGCTCACTGCAGCTTCTGCCTCCCAGGCTCAAGTGATCCTCTCATCTTAGCTCCTCAGTAGCTGGCACTATAGGCATCCAGCTGGCACTACATGCCCGGCTAATTTTTGTATTTTTTGTAGAGACAGGCCTTCACCATGTTGCCCAGGCTGGTCTCGAACTCCTGAACTCAAGCAACCAGCCTACCTCAGCTTCCTAAAGTGCTGGGATTACAGGCCTGAGCCACCATGGCTAGCCTCAAAATACATTTTGAAAATCGGTTGTTGGAAATCGAATTTTAATTTATGTAAATATCTTTCTCTTGAGCTCCAAGAACATTTCTGTGACTACAGTTTCTAAATGTTTGTATTATGCTAAGAGGTATTTCTTATTGCTCTTTTAGGTGGAATTGAGACTGGATCTATCACAGAAATGTTTGGAGAATTCCGAACTGGGAAGACCCAGATCTGTCATACACTAGCTGTCACCTGCCAGGTGAGCTACTGGGGCTATGGCTAATCAAATAAGCAAACATTACTTCATTCCTGCTAGTTGCAAGCATCTGTTAGGATGGCCATAAAAGGCACTGTCTCTGCCTTAAGAATCTTATAGCTGTTAATAGTCAGAAAATAGACTCCTACTGCAAAATTCTTCCATATCATGGAAACTTCCAAATCATTGATCTCCTTTCAGATACATTGATTTCACATACTTTCCTACCAGGCCTTTCCTGCCTTTACTTGCTTTTTTTTCCTGTTTTTGAGACAGATTCTTGCTCTTTCGCCCTGGCTTGAGTGCAGTGGTGTGATCTCAGCTCACTGCACCCTCCTCTCCGGTTCAAGTGATTCTCCTTCATCAGCCTCCTGAGTACCTGGGATTACAGGTGCCCACCAGCATGCCCGGCTAATTTTTGTGTTTGTAGTAGAGACGGGGTTTCACCATGTTGGCCGGGCTGCTCTTGAACTCCTGACCTCAAGTGATCCGCCCTCCTTGGCCTCCCAAAGTGCTGGGATTATAGCCGTGAACCACTGTGCCCAGCCCTCCATCTTCTTCATTAGTCTAGATTTTATGATTCATCATTAAAGTAATTCTCTTGCAAATAACCTCAGTTTACATACCCACTTGAAGAGATACCAACATTAGATGAAACTCATCTGTCTTCTCAGTGTCTGTACCCAAATAGCAGATTACGCTGGAGAAAAATCGTATAATAAAGCTGACTGACTTCACTGTAAATTCAAGATGACCGGCCAGGCATGGTGGCTCACGTCTGTAATCCCAGCACTTTGGGAGGCCGAGCCGGGCGGATCACTTGAGATCAGGAGTTCAAGACCAGCCTGACCAACATGGTGAAACCCCATCTCTACTAAAAGTACAAAAATTAGCTGAGCGTGTTGGCACGTGCCTGTTATCCCAGCTACTTGGGAGGCTGAGACAGGAGAATTGCTTGAACCTGGGAGGCGGAGGTTGCAGTGAGCTGAGATCGCACCATTGCATTCCAGCCTGGTCAAAGAAGCAAGACTGCCTCAAAAAAAAAAAAAAAAGGAAAAAAAAAAAGCGAAAAAAATTCAAGATGACAAACTTTTACCAGTCAAAACTTATTGGCAAGTCTACTTTCTCCATTTAGGTGTACTTTCCCACTGAGTTAGACAGGCATCTCATATCTAATACTTCGTCTTCTGTTATCATAACTTTATGCTCCTCTTCAACTCTCATTCTCAGCCAATAACTGCTCTTTGCATCAAATCTACATTTGTGCCCATCTTTTCTTATCTCAGATTACAATGGAGAAAGTGTCCCTTTTCTTCTCAAAGGCCCATTCTATCAATATGATTTGGTTACCATCTCCTGCCGCCTTCTCAAGGACTCCACTCCTTCCATTTTCTCTTATACCTCTCTATGAGATTATCCTCATCAGCATACAAATATGCCTAGTGTCTCCTCCATTAGGAAAGAACCTTCCCTGGACCCCTTCAGTTTATTTTTCCTTTGCTTATGCTCCCATTCGTGGGTAGATTTGGAAACAGACACAGTGGGTTAAATAATTTCCCAGTACATTGTATTTAAGTAGCAGATACTGGACTCAAACCAGACTTCAGAGATGATGTTCTTAAAACTTCATAAGAGGCCAGTCAGTCATGGTGGTTCATGCCTGTAATCCCAGTACTTTGGGAAGCCAAAGTGGGAGGATCGCTTGAGGCCAGGAATTTGAGACCAGCCTGGGCAACATAGTGAGACCCTGTTTCTGAGACGCTGTTTCTAAAAGCAAGCAAAAAAAAAAACAATTAAAAATATTAACCCAGCATGATGGTGTGTACCTGTGATCCTAGCTACTTAGGAAGCTGAGGAAAGAGAATCTCTTGAGCCTAGGAGGTCAAGGCTCCAGTGACTGGGATCATGCCACTGCATGTTTTCTGCTGTATTGCTAGTGCCTAAGGCAGTGCTTAGCACTCAGTGAACAATAAATGCTTGAATGGGTGGAGATAATAGATGTCCAAAAACATGCCTGATATATAAAATGAATGTCATAGAGGAAATGGGTTAGCCGTTTAAGGAATAGAAAGCGGTAATTTCACCCTCGAGTGATCATGGAATACTTTATAGAGAAAAGATAATTGGACCAGACTTCTGAAGAATGCTAAATTTGGGAAGGAAGGAAATTAAAAGCATTTAACTGTACAGAATGGGATGGACAGAGGATGGGAAGGCATAAGTTAGAAGGAAAAGACAGTAAATAAGCAAGGTCATTTACCTGGTTCAGAGTTTGTGTAGAAAAGTAGGAGATGATCCTTAAAAAGATACATCAAACGGCATGGTAGCTCACACCTGTAATCCCAGCACTTTGGGAGGCCAAGGTGGGTGGATTGCTTAAGCTCAGGAGTTTGAGACCAGCCTGAGCAACATGGCAAATTCTCATCTCTACAAATAATATAAAAATTAGCCAGACGTGGTGGCCTCTGCCTGTAGTGCCAGCTACTTGGGAGGTGGAGGCAGGAGGGTCTCTTGAGCTCAGGAGGCCAAGGTTGCCGTGAGTCAAGATTGTACCACCCCACTCTTCAGGCTGGGCAACAGAGCAAGATTTTGTCTCTGTCTCAAAAAAAAAAAAAAACCCTATTTCAGAACGTTGAGAAGTTTAAACTTGAGTTTGTGGAGAATAAGCATTAGCTGGTCAGGACTAAACTAAGATAGTGACACTAAAGAGACATAGGTAAAATATGTTGTAAAGGGCAGCACTTAATGACTGACAGTAAAAAATACACCTCACCCCAGCTGGGCATGGTAGCTCACTCCTGTAATCCCTGCACTTTGGGAGGCAGAGGCAGGCAGATCACGAGGTCAGGAGATCCAGACCATCCTGGCTGACATGGTGAAACCCCGTCTCTACTAAAAATACAAAAAATTAGCTGGGCGTAGTGGCGGGCACCTGTAGTCCTAGCTACTCGGGAGGCTGAGGCAGGAGAATGGCGTGAACCCAGAAGGTGGAGCTTGCTGTGAGCTGAGATCACGCCATTGCACTCCAGCCTGGGTGAGAGAGCGAGACTCGTCCCCCACCCCCCAAAAAAAATAAAATACACCTCAGCCCAACGATGTATTACAGTAACTTAGTAAACCTAGAAAGTGTTTGGGAGGGGAAGATAGTTTTGTTGGAAACGTGAGTACAAGTTTAGAGATGACAGGTTTGAGGTGACAAACCCTAAGTGAAAACTTCTAGCTGTATTGAGAGATGTGGAACTCAGTCTCATTCTGGAAATGAAAGATCCATGAGAAATGGAGGGAGTAGGATATAGAAGAGAAAGCTAACAAACTTTCATCTTTTCTGCAACTTCAGGCAGTGTAATGGGGAACCGTTTTTCCTCGTCTAAGTGGGTCCTAATGTTCTCTGGCTTTGAGGATGTGCTGCATGAGTAGCCAGTCCACAGAGTATCCTCGAACCTGGCCTATGCCCATGGACCAACTCTTCTGCTATAATCTTTTGAAGCTTTATTACAATTTTAGTTATTTTGAAGAACATGGCATTATTTTAACCTAGATAGATTATACCCACTTCTGCCATGGACACAACTTACTGTTGGAGATCAAGAATAACTGAAACAAAATCTGTCTTATATCAGTGTTATGGAAGAGGCTTCCTAGTGTTTTTCTATCCTCAGGACTCAACTTGGTTGAGTTCTTTTTTTTTTCTTTTTGAGAAGGAGTCTTGCTCTGTTGCCCAGGCTGGAGTGCAGTGGTGCGATCTTGGCTTGCTGCAACCTCCGCCTCCCAAGTTCAAGCCACTCTCCTGCCTCAGCTTCCCAAGTAGCTGGGATTACAGGTGTCTGCCACCACACCCAGCTAATTTTGTATTTTAGTAGAGATGGGGTTTCACCATGTTGGCCAGGCTGGTCTTGAACTCCTGACCTCAAGTGATCCGCTCCTCTCGGCCTCCCAAATTGCTGGGATTACAGGTATGAGCCACCACGCACGGCCTGAGTTCTTATCCTCTCAAAAAAATAGCAGTAGTTTTTGGAACTCAGTTATAGATTTAGACATCCTATGTAAATTATTTTCTTTTATATTTTTTCTTGTAAATCAAGTTAAGAACTGTCCTTACTAATTTACTCTGAATTTATTTATTTATATATTTATTTGGAGTCTCACTCTGTCACCCAGGCTGGAGTGCAGCAGCACAATCTCAGCTCACTGTAACCTCTACCTCCTGGGTTCAAGCAATTCTGCCTCAGCCTCCCAAGTAGCTGGGATTACAGGTGCCTGCCACCACATCTGAGTAGTTTTTTTGTATTTTTAGTAGAGACAGGGTTTCACCATGTTGGCCAGGCTGGTTTCAAATGCCTGACCTCAAGTGATCTGCCCGCCTCGGCCTCCCAAAGTGCTAGGATTACAGACGTGAACTACCATGACTGGCCAATTTATCTGAATTTAAATAATATTTTATTAAAAATGTTTATTGGCTGGGCACCGTGGCTCACACCTGTAATCCTAGCACTTTGGGAGGCCAAGGCAGGTGGATCACGAGGTCAGGAGATCCAGGTCATCCTGGCTAACACGGTGAAACCCCGTCTCCACTAAAAATACAAAAAATTAGCAGAGCATGGTGGCGGGCGCCTGTAGTCCCAGCTACTCGGGAGGCTGAGGCAGGAGAATGGCGTGAACCCGGGGGGCGGAGCTTACAGTAGGCTGAGATCACGTCACTGCACTCCAACCTGGGCGACAGAGCGAGACTCCATCTCAAAAAAAAAAAGTTTATTACATTGATGTAATGCTGTTTTACAGTTAAAGATGGTATGTGTCATTAAAAATGTGGATCTAGGGCTGGGCGTGGTGGCTCACACCTGTAATTCCAGCACTTTGGGAGGCCGAGGTGGGCGGATCATGAGGTCAGATCGAGACTGCCCTGGCTAATGCAGTGAAACCGTGTCTCTACTGAAAATATAAAAAATTAGTCGTGTTGGCTGGTGCCTGTAGTCCCAGCTACTCGGGAGGCTGATGCAGGAAAATGGCATGAACCCGGGAGGTGGAGCTTGCAGTGAGCCGAGACTGTACCACTGCACCCCAGCCTGGGCGACAGAGTGAGACTCCATCTAAAAAAAAAAAAAATGTGGATTTTGAAGGCCGGGTATAGTAGTTCAAGTCTGTAATACCAGTGTTTTGGGAGGCCAAGGTGGTCTAATCTCTTGAGCCCAGGAGTTTGAGAGCAGCCTGAGCAACACAGCAAACAGCGAAACCTCATCTCTATAAATAATAATTTTTAGCCAGGCGCGGTGGCTCACGCCACAATCCCAGCACTTTGGGAGGCCGAGGCGGGCGGATCACGAGGTCAGGAGATGGAGACCATCCTGGCTAACACAGTGAAACCCCGTCTCTACTAAAAATACAAAAAATAAGCCGAGTGTGGTGGCGGGCACCTGTAGTCCCAGCTCCTCAGGAAGCTGAGGCAGGAGAATGGCGTGAACCCTGGAGGCAGAGCTTGCAGTGAGCTGAGATCGCGCCACTGCACTCCAGCCCGAGCGACAGAGCGAGACTCGGTCTCAAAATAATAATAATAATAATAATTTTTAAAAAATTAGCCAGGTGTGGTGGCTTGAGCCTGGGAGGTTGAGGCTACAGTGAGCTGTGATTGCATCACTATACTCCAGCCTGGGTGACAGAGCAAGACCTTATCTTAAAAAAAAAAAATACGTGTTTTATTAGGGCCCTGTGTTTTCCGTAGTAAACCATATGCAAGAAATGAGAAAATCAGCCTCGTTATATTAGTCTCTGTAGAGACTAATATATCTCAAATTTTTTTCATATTACAGATATGTCCTTCATCAGTCACCACTGTGTTGAGGTGGTGAATGCCATTTCTTAGAAGATAGAAAATACTCTGGTTCTTCATGAATAAAAGTTTATTTAAAAAAAAATTTTTTTTTTTGAGACGCAGTCTCGCTCTGTCGCCCAGGCTGGAGTGTAGTGTAGTGGCGTGATCTCAGCTCACTACAACCTCTGCCTCCTGGGTTCAAGCAATTCTCCTGTCTCAGCCTCCCCAGTAACTAGGACCACAGGTGCACGCCACCACCCCCTGCTAATTTTTGTATTGTTAGTAGAGACAGGGTTTCACCATATTGGTCGGGCTGGTCTCGAACTTTTGACCTTAGATGATCCGCCTGCCTCAGCCTCCCAAAGTTGTGGGATTACAGGTGTGAGCCACTGCACCTGGCCCAAGTTTATTTAAATATAACATCAAGTAACCTAGCTTGATAGTCTCCCATTTTTCTTATTTTCCTTTTTGTTTTAAATTTGAGACAGAGTCTCACTCTGTCACCCAGGCAGGAGTGCAGTGGCACAATCTTGGCTGACTGCATCCTCCACCTCCCGGGTTCAAGCAGTTCTCCAGCCTCAGCCTCCCAAACTGGGATTACAGGTGCCTGCCACCACACCCAGCTAGTTTTTTGTATTTTTAGTAGACATGAGGTTGAACCATGTTGGTCAGGCTGGTGTTGAACTCCTGACCTCAGGTGATCTACCTGCCTCAGCCTCCCAAAGTGCTGGGGTTACAGGTGTGAGCCACCGTGCTGGCTTTTTGTTGTCTTTTTTTTTTTTTTTTTTTTTGAGGCGGAGTCTCGCTCTGTCGCCCGGACTGGAGTGCAGTGGCCGGATCTCAGCTCACTGCAAGCTCTGCCTCCCGGGTTTACGCCATTCTCCTGCCTCAGCCTCCTGAGTAGCTGGGACTACAGGCGCCTGCCACCTCGCCCGGCTAGTTTTGTAGGTTTTTAGTAGAGACGGGGTTTCACTGTGTTAGCCAGGATGGTCTCGATCTCCTGACCTCGTGATCCGCCCGTCTCGGCCTCCCAAAGTGCTGGGATTACAGGCTTGAGCCACCGCGCCCGGCC
>NW_016827667.1:400792-418342 GCF_001698545.2 Rhinopithecus bieti
AGCCACGGCGCCCGGCTGTTGTCATTTTAATTGCTTCTTTTATTGCTCCACTAATGTTTTCTTTGCGTTACCATATCTCTTTTTTTTTTTTTTTTTTTTTTTTTTTTTTTTTTTTTTTTTGAGACAGAGTCTCGCTCTGTCACCCAGGCTAGAGTGCAGTGGCGCCATCTAGGCTCACTGCAAGCTCTGCCTCCTGGGTTCACGCCATTCTTCTGCCTCAACCTCCCGAGTAGCTGGGACTATAGGTGCCCGCTGCCACGCTTGGCTAATTTTTTGTATTTTTGGTAGAGACGGGGTTTCACCGTGTTAGCCAGGATGGTCTCGATCTCCTGACTTCGTGATCTGCCCGCCTCGGCCTCTCAAAGTGTTGGGATTACAGGCGTGAGCCACCGCACCCAGCTGGCTACCATATGTCTTATGAGACAGCCAAGCTAGTGTTTCAGTATCAAGTAGACCTAATCCATCGTTAACTCTCCTCAGAAATAAATTCTTTTTTTTTTTTTCTTTTGGAGATTGGGTCTCCCTATGTTGCCCCAGCTGTTCTCAAACTCCTGAGCGCAAGCAGTCTTCCCACCTCAGCCTCCCACGTAGCTGGGATTACAAGCGAATGCCTCTGCACCCAGATCCTTATAATCATTAGGAAGAAAGAGTTGTGGGGGGGAGGAGGATATGTAGGAGACCTTTTATGATTATAAGGGAGGAAACATTGAGAAGAGCAAGGGTAAATTATAGAAGCTGTAGCTATTGCCTGAGCTCCATTAGAAATTTGATAGCTAAAGGGAACTAGGGCTGTTTAAAATGTCACTCTTACATCCGTCATTTGACATGATGTGTGACCTTTTTAAATAGAAATGTTTTCCCATGTTGTTTTGACAGGGACTTTTGTAGAATAAATACTTAGACTATAGTACACAGTATCTGTAGTTGCCATAGCAACTCAGCATAGCATGCTGATGCTCCAAAGTTGTACAAATAGAATCCTAGCCTGAGAATGTTTATTAAGTAGTCAAATGATGTCTGTCAACAATAAACTAAAGCAAAATTCTCAAGTAAACATGGCCTGTTAAAATAACATTTGCAGATGGCTGAACAACTATATAGATCGTTGATTTTTTTTTAAAGAAAAAGAATGCTAATTAATAATAGAAAAGATTACATTTCATTAGCCTGAGAGTTGGAACCAGGGATATAGAGAGGACGTTAGACTATTACTTAAATCTAAACATGATCTACTCTCATTTGTTCAAATTTATCAGTTTAATAAAGTAAAACCCTGTTATGTGTTAGATCTCTCTGTCATAGAAAAGTCATAAAGTTGAGAACTGCAGTTAGGTTACAAAGTGAATTAGCCCATGCTTGTTCAAAATACTACAGTAATTTTAAAATACTGGGCCGGGCATAGTGACTCATGCTTTTAATTCCAGCACTTTGGAGGCTGAGGCAGGAGGATTGCTTGAACCCAGGAGTTCCAGATGAGTCTGGGGAATATGGCCAGACCCATCTCAATTAAAAAATAAAAATAAAAGCAATTCTGAGAAGACAATTTAACACAAGTACCAATTTTAAAAACACATGTGCAGCTGGGCGTGGTGGCTCATGCCTGTAATCCCAGCACTTTGGGAGGCTGAGGTGGATGGATCACGATGTCAGGAGTTCAAGAACAGCCTGGCTAAGATGGTGAAACCCCGTCTCTACTAAAAATACAAAAATTAGCCAGGCGGGGTGGTGGGTGCCTATAATCTCAGCTACTTGGGAGACTGAGGCAGAGAATTGCTTGAACGCGGGAGGCAGAGGTTGCAGTGAGCTGAGATTGCGCCACTGCACTACAGCCTGGGTGACAGAGCGAGACTCCATCTCAAAAAAAAAAACACAAAACAAAAAAATCACATACCCTTTGACAAAAAATTTGTCTTACAGAACAGTTCACATATACGCAAAGATAAATGTACAAAGAATTTATACCAAAGCATCATTAAAATGGTAAAAGTTAGAAACAAAGTGAATCACTATAAAATGAGAAGAAGTGTTGAATTATGGTCCTAAGAAGAGCTAACCTGATGGTATCCCAATCCAATAATAGAAGATGGCTATGATGGCACTGGGAGGGCAAGGTGGAAAGGGCCAAATAAGCTGGAGAACAGAGCGTGCAATCCATCCCCCTGAGCTTACCCTGGGAGCTTGTCCACTATCCTGTTGTCAGTCTGCCTACCTATGCCCAATCATCTGTGGCTTTCCTTTGCCAAAGAAGTCTATTCAACTGGAAAAAAAAATCCCCTGTCATAGTAGCACTTAATATTACCTGGAGGTAGGAGTAAGGGAAACTTCATTTATCTTATTTCCTGGGGACTTAGCCCCCAGAGTGTTAATATTTCCTCCTTTCCAAGAAGCTGAGGCAGCTTCTGCTCTCTGTCTTCTTGGCCACTGGTTCCAAATCTTTCTTTAGGCACCACCCTCTTTTGTTGTATATGTGTCCTTTGCTCCTTCCATGGATTCCCATGATGTGAAAGATTTTATCTGCCGGCCGGGCGCGGTGGCTCAAGCCTGTAATCCCAGCACTTTGGGAGGCCAAGGCGGGCGGATCACAAGGTCAGGAGATCGAGACCATCCTGGCTAACACGGTGAAACCCCGTCTCTACTAAAAAATACAAAAAACTAGCCGGGCAAGGTGGCGGACGCCTGTAGTCCCAGCTACTCGGGAGGCTGAGGCAGGAGAATGGCGGAAACCCGGGAGGCGGAGCTTGCAGTCAGCGGAGATCTGGCCAGTCCCCTCCAGCTTGGGTGACACAGCGAGACTCTGTCTCAAAAAAAAAAAAAAAGATTTTATCTGCCAAATAGTAGCATAATTTTTCCCTTACCAAATTAACAAAGGCTTCCATAACTGTATACACTAAAGTCAGCTGTCACCCAAGCTGGAGTGCAACAGCACGATCTCACTCACTGTACCCTCCGCCTCCTGGTTTCAAGCAATTCTTGTGCCGCAGCCTCCCGAGTAGCTGGGATTACAGGTGCGCACCACCACACCCAGGTAATTTTTGTATTTTTAGTAGAGACAGGGTTTCACCATGTTGGCCAGGCTGGTCTCGAACTCCTGACCTCAAGTGATCCACTCACCTTGGCCTCCCAAACTGCTGGGATTACAGGTGTGAGCCACCATGCCCGGCCCTATACTTCTATATTGTTTGGATTTTTAATATAAGCACATACTTGTTTTGTAATTTCAAAAAAAATTCTCGAAGATAAGAAAAAATTTGGGCCAGGCGCAGTGGCTCATGCCTATAATCCCAGCACTGTGGGAGGCCAAGGTGGGTGAATCACCTGACGTCAGGAGTTTGAGACCAGCCTGACCAATGTGGAGAAACCCCATCTCTACTAAAAAATACAAAATTAGTCAGGTGTGGTGGTGCGTGCCTGAAATCCCAGCTACTTGGGAGGCTGAGGGAGGAGCATTGCTTGAACCTGGGAGGCAGAGGTTGTGGTGAGCTGAGATCGTGCCATTGCACTCCAGCCTGTGCAACAAGAGCAAAACTCCATCTCAAAAAAAAAAAAAAGAAAGAAAAAATTTGGTTCTCCTAGAACTTTAACATAAAATGTTCTAAGGGATTTTTCTCAGAATTTAAAGGTGAATTACGACTCCAAAGTAGATTTCTAGAGTGGAAATTACCCTTTAGCATCATTCACTTAAACTTTGTAGAAAAATTCAAAGGTATCTGGTATGGGATGGGTAGCCTAAAGCAGAGATTTCCTTGAGTGGCTCATGAGACAGTTTTCATGGCATTTCATTTACTTCTCTTTTCTTTCCTTTCTGATTTCAAAATTCTTTCTACTACTTATTTTTCTATTTTCTCCAGTTATTCATTTTAAATATCTTGTTTATACTATTGGAGCAAATATGTTTTTTTCTTTCTTGCTCACACTTGAAATTTGGTATGGATACTCCGAGGGCATTGACAAGCCCCTTTAGTACCCCTGAAGAATGAACTGCTCAATAAAGTGAAGTGTAAGTTTGATTTAGACATGCTAAGATCAACTGGGCTTTGGATCATGGCCCGTTATTGATTAAAGCTAAGGTAAATGGTCTTCCAAGTTTTTGTGCTTTTGAATTGATCAGTCTTGTGTTGGCATGCAGTTACAGAATTTTATTACTGGCCAGGTGTGGTGGCTCATGCCTGTTATCCCAGCACTTTAAGAGGCTGAGTCAGGCAGATCACTTGAGTCCAGGAGTTTAAGACCGGCTTGGGCAATGTGGCAAAACCCTGTCTACAAAAAAATTTAACGGGTGTGGTGGTGGTGCACACCTATGGTCTCAGCTATTCGGGAGGCTAAGATGGGAGGATCACCTGAGCCCGGAATGCAGAGGTTGCACCGTGGCTCACGCCTGTAATCCCAGCACTTTGGGAGGCTAAGGTGGGTGGATCACCTGTGCTCAGGAGTTCAAGATTGCATCACTGCACTCCAGCCTGGGCGGCAGAGTGAGATCTTACCTCCAAAACAAAAAAAGGCCAGGCGCAGTGGCTCGTGCCTGTAATCCCAGCACTTTGGGAGGCCAAGGCAGGCAGATCACCTGAGGTCAGGAGTTCAAGACCAGCCTAGCCAACTTGGTGAAACCCTGTGTCTACTAATAATACAAAAATTAGCTGGGCATGGTGGCCTTTAATCTCAGCTACTCGGGAGGCTGAGGCAGGAGAATTGCTTGAACCCAGGAAGTGGAGGTTGCCGTGAACCAAGATAACGCCACTGCACTCCAGCCTGGGCGACAGAGTGAGACTCCATCGCAATAAAAAAAAAGAGAAGAAAATAATTACCTCCTTTGTGCTGTATTTCTCTTCTTTTTTTTTTTTTTTTTTTTTTTTGAGAACGGGTCTCCGCTCTGTCCTCCCAGGCTGGAGTGCAAGTTGGCCGGTCTTCGCTCACTGCAAAGCTCCCGCCTCCCGGTTTTACGCATTCTCCCTGCCTCAGCCTCCCGAGTAGCTGGGACTACCAGGCCCCCGCCCAACCTCGCCAATGGCTAGTTTTTGTATTTTTTTTTTTTTTAGTAGCAGACGGGGTTTCACTTGGGTTAGCCAGGATGGTCTTGCCGCCCCGTCTTCGGCCTCCCAAAGTGCTGGGATTACAGGCTTGAGCCACCGCGCCCGGCCTTTGGGCTGTATTTCTAAGCAGTCCAGTTCTGACAAGACTAGCTGTATGTACTGAGACACAATCAGCTTTACATTTTTTTCTAGCTGTATTGCTATTAATATCAGAAGGGAATGCCACCTTCCTACCACTCTCATTCTTAGGTGTTTTTTCCCCTTTGCCTTGGAGGAATTATAAAGATGTCATGAGAAACTTGGTCAGCTATATCAGAAATACAATGTTCATTTCCACTGTTGTTTTTGTTCTCTATAGCTTCCCATTGACCGGGGTGGAGGTGAAGGAAAGGCCATGTACATTGACACCGAGGGTACCTTTAGGCCAGAACGACTGCTGGCAGTGGCTGAGAGGTAGGTTACTGGTTTAGATAAGAGAGAATATGGCTACACTTATCAAAGTAGTGACTGCCCGGGTTAGTTTGGCCAAAGAGTGTTTCTTCTATAACCCCACTTCCCAAAGTTATATGTGTGGTTCAAAAGAATGACTTCCTTAGTAGAAAAAGGTGTTCTTTTTTTTTTTCTCCCCAGATGGAGCCTTGCTCTTGTCACCCAGGCTAGAGTGCAATGGCGTGATCTCAGCTCACTGCAACCTTCACCTCCCGGGTTCAAGCAATTCCCCCACCTCAGTCTCCCTAGTAGCTGAGATTACAGGCACCTGCCACCACGCCCAGCTAATTTTTTGTATTTTTAGTAGAGATGGGGTTTCACCATGTTGGCCAGGCTGGTCTTGGACTCCTGACCTCAGGTGATCCACCTCCCTTGACCTCCCAAAGTGCTGAGATTACAGGCGTGGGCCACCACACCTGGCCAGAAAAAGGCATTCTTTAGAGTTGCTCTCAGACTGGATTAAAAAAAAAAAAAAATCCAACTATGTTTTCTTCCAGAGAAACCCTTTAGAAAGTAAAAGAATGGAAAAAGATACTGCATGCAAATAGTAATCATAAGAGACCCTGAGTGGCTATACTATTATCAGACAAAGTACACTTTAAGACAACACATTATATACAAAGAGGAAGATTTTATAATTAAAAGGTCAGTTTGTCAGGAAGATATAACAGTTGTAAACATATACACACGCCTGGCCGGGCGCGGTGGCTCAAGCCTGTAATCCCAGCACTTTGGGAGGCCGAGACGGGCAGATCACAAGGTCAGGAGATCGAGACCATCCTGGCTAACACAATGAAACCCCGTCTCTACTAAAAAATACAAAAAACTAGCCGGGCGAGGTGGCGGGCGCTTGTAGTCCCAGCTACTTGGGAGGCTGAGGCAGGAGAATGGCGGGAACCCGGGAGGGGAAGCTTGCAGTGAGCTGAGATCCGGCCACTGCACTCCAGCCTGGGTGACAGAGCAAGACTCCGCCTCAAAAAAAAAAGAAAAAAAAAACATATACACACGCCTAACAACAAAGCCCCAAAATACACGAAACAAAAACTGAATTAAAGGGGAAAATAGACAACAATAATAGTAGGGGACCAGTTTTTCATTTTCAGTAATGGATACATACTTCAATATCTCACTCTCAATAATGAATATAACATGTATCAGAGGTCCTGCTGAAGGGCATCTGTGAAATACCTACAGGTAGCATCATACTAAATGGTGAAAGTCCTCTGTTGCCCAGACTGGAATGCAGTGGTGGTATCTTGTCTCACTGCAACTTCCACCTCTCGGGTTCAAGTGACTCTCCTGCCTCAGCCTCCCGAATAGCTGGTACTACAGGCTTGTGTCACCACGCCCAGCTAATTTTTGTATTTTTAGAAGAGATAGGGTTTCTCCATGTTGGCCAGGCTGGTCTCAGACTCCTGACCTCAAGTGATCTGCCTGCCTTGGCCTCCCAAAAGTGCTGGGATTACAGGTGTGAGCCACTGCACCCAGCCTTAATGGTGAAATTCTGAATGCTTTTCCCCCTAAAGTCAGTAACAAGGCAAGGATGCCCACTTTCACTATTTACATTCAGCAATGTACCGAAGATTGTGGACAGTGTAGTCAGACAAGCAAATGAAATAAGTGGCATCCGGATTGGAATGGAAGAAGGAAAACTATTTACTGATGACATGGTGCTATATGTAGAAAATCCTGCCGGGCGCGGTGGCTCAAGCCTGTAATCCCAGCACTTTGGGAGGCCGAGGCGGGCGGATCACAAGGTCAGGAGATCGAGACCATCCTGGCTAACACGGTGAAACCCCATCTCTACTAAAAAATACAAAAAACTAGCCGGGTGAGGTGGCGGGGCCTATAGTCCCAGCTACTCGGGAGGCTGAGGCAGGAGAATGGCGTGAACCCGGGAGGCGGAGCTTGCAGTGAGCTGAGATCCGGCCACTGCACTCCAGCTTGGGCGACAGAGCGAGACTCCGTCTCAAAAAAAAAAAAAAAAAAAAAAAAAAGAAAATCCTAAGGAATCCACCCACAAGAAAAACTAGAACTAAATAAACTGGTTCAGGAAAGTTGCAGAATACAGTATCAATATACAAAAATCCATTGTATTTCTATACACTAGACCATAACAATTCAAAAGTCAAGCTTAAAAAAAAAAAAAAACTTCACAGTAGCATGAAAAAGAATAAAATACTTAGGAATAAATTTAACAAAAGGAATGTAAGATTTGTACAGCAAAAACTCTTAAAATATTGCTGAGAAAAATGGAAGATTTACATAAAGAGAAACATTCCATATCATGGATGGGGAAACTCAATATTATTAAAATGGCATTCTTGGCCAGGTACAGGGGCGCACACCTTAATCCCAACACTTTGGGAGGCCAAGGTGGGCGGATTACCTGAGGTCAGGAGTTCAAGACCAGCCTGACCAGCATGGCGAAACCCTGTCTCTACTAAAAATACAAAAATTGGCCGGGTGCGGTGGCTCAAGCCTGCAATCCCAGCACTTTGGGAGGCCGAGATGGGCGGATCACGAGGTCAGGAGATCGAGACCATCCTGGCTAACATGGTAAAACCCCGTCTCTACTAAAAAAAATACAAAAAACTAGCCGGGCAAAGTGGCGGGCGCCTGTAGTCCCAGCTACTCGGGAGGCTGAGGCAGGAGAATTGTGTGAACCTGGGAGGCGGAGCTTGCAGTGAGCTGAGATCCAGCCACTGCACTCCAGCCTGGGCGACAGAGCGAGATTCCGTCTCAAAAAAAAAAAAAAAAAAAATTAGCCAGACATAGTGGCGTACTGCCTGTAGTCCGAGCTACTTGGGAGGGTGAAGAAGGAGAATCACTTGAACCAGGGAGACAGAGGTTGCAGTAATCTGAGATTGTGCCACTGCACTCCAGCCTGGGTGGAGTCTGTCTCAAGAAAAGGCAGTTCTCCTCAGATTTATCTACAGATTCAACACAATCCTTATCAAAATTCCAGCAAGCTTTTTTTTTGCAGAAATTTACAAAATAATCACAACATTTATGGGATATAACATATGGAAATGCAAAGGACCCAGAATAGCTGAAATGTCTGGAAAAAGAAAATTTGAGATTTTAGACTTTTTGGTTTAAAAACTTATTATAAAGCTACAATAACCAAGACAATATGGTGATGGCATAAGGATAAACATGGAGAGTTCAGAAATGAAACTTTTATGGTCACTTGATTTTTGACAAAGGTAACAGGCAATTTTTTTAAAATTTTAAATTTTTTACAAATATACATGGTCTCGCTGTGTTGCCCAGACTGGTCTCGAACTTCTGGCCTCAGGTGATCCTCCCAACTCAACCTTCCCAAAGTGTTAGGATTACAGATGTGAGCCACCAAACCTGGCTGACAAGGCAATTTAATGAGGGAAAGAATGGTCTTTTCAATAAATGGTGCTGATGTAGGTGAATTTCCAAATGCAAAACAATAACTTTAGACCCTTACTATACACCACACGTAAAAATTAAAATAGATAACAGTGTGGTCATTCCTCAAAAAATTAAACACAGAATGACCATGTGATCCAACAGTTCCATTTCCAGCTATATATTCAAAAGAATTGAAAACAGGAACTCAGAGACTTGGACACCGATGTTCATAGCAGCATTACTCATAATAGCTTTGGAAATAACCCAATGTCCATTGACAAATGAATATATAACATGTGGTATATACACACAATGAAATGTTAATTTAGCCTTAAAAGGAAGAAAAAAAATTTTTTCTTAGACCTAGTCCTGCAGATAAAAAGCTAGGAAATTCTGACACATGCTATTAACATCCACTCACCTTGAGGACATGCTAAGTGAAATAAGTTAGTCACAAAAAGACAAAAACTGAGGCCGGGCGCAGTGGCTTCATGCCTGTAATCCCAGCACTTTGAGAGGCCGAGGCAGGTGGATCACCTTAGGTCAGTTGAGACCAGCCTGGCCAACATAGTGAATCCCCATCACTACTAAAAATATGAAAAATTAGCCAGGCATGGTGGCACACACCTGTAATCCCAGCTACTCCGGAGGCTGAGGCAGAAGAATCGCTTGAACCTGGGAGTTGGAGGTTGCAGTGTGCTGAGATCATGCCATTGCACTATAGCCTGAGCAACAAGAGTGAAACTCTGGCTCGGAAAAGGAAAAAAAAAAGGACAAAAACTGTATGATTCCGCTAATATGTGGTACTTCAAAATCAGACAGAAAGTAGAATGGTGGTTTTCTGAGGGTAGGGAGACTGGGGTGTTATTGTTTAATGGTACAGTTTCAGTTTGGGATGATGAAAAAGCTCTGGAGATGAATAGTGGGTGATGGTTGCATAGCAGCATGAATATCCTTAATGCACCTGAACTATATACTTTAAAATAGTTAAAATGCTCAATTTAATGTTACATGTTTTACTATACTGTTTTTAAAAGGGTGGTAATCCTAAATAAGAGCCTAAACTATAATTTTTCAGAGAGAACATGGGAGAAAATCTTAGTGACCTTGGGGTAGGCAAATATTTATTAACTACAACACCAAACACACAGTCCATGAAAGAATAAATTGATAATAGAGTGAGTTTTCACTTCATCAAAATTAAAAACTTTTGTGCTTCAAAGGACACTATGAAGGAAATGAAAAGATAACCCAAAGAATGTGAGAAAATATTTGCAAATCATGTATCTGATAAAGGTCTAGTATCCAGAATATATGAAGAACTATTATAACCCAACAATAAAAAGATAATCCAGTTGTTTAAATGGGCAAAGGATTTGAATAGACATCTCTCCAAAGAGGATATACAATGGCTGATAAGCACATAAACAGATGCTCAACATCATTAATCATCAGGAAAATGCAAATTGAAACCGTGGTGAGCTACCACTTCACACCCACTATGAAGGCTATAATAAAAAAGACAGTAACAAATACTGGGAGGACGTAGAGAAACTGGAACCCTCACATATTGCTGGTGACAATATGCATTGGTGGTCTCTTTGCAAAACAGGTGGCTGCTTAAAAAGTTAAAAATAAATTTGCCATATGATGCAGCAATTTTACTCTAGTTATATACCCAAGAGAAATAAAAACATGTCATATAAAGACTTGTATGATAATGTTTATGGTATCACTGTAATAGCCCAAAATGTCCATCAACTGGTAAATGAATAAACAAAATTTGTTTTCTCCATACAATGGGATACTCTTCAGCAATAAAAAAAGAACTTAAGTACTGATACATGTTAACAACATGGATGAACTTTGAAATATGGTAAATGATAGAAGTTAAACACAAAAGACCACATATTGTATGATTCCGTTTATATGAAATTTCCAGAAGGGGATAATCTAAGAGATAGAAGAATTGTGGTTACTATCGATTAGGAGTAACTGTGAATGAAGCTGAGAGATTTTTTTAGGGGTGATGAAAATGTTCTAAAATTGGATTGTGCTCATGGTTATACAACTCTGCAAATTCACTAAAGCTCTCAATGAATTTTATACTTACAAGCAGGCCATTTTTGAGGTATGTTAATTATACCTGAGTAAAGCTTGTGAAGAGGTTATAAGTTTCTGTATCCTCAAATAAAGTTTTGAAAATTGTTTTACTTCTTTTCCTTTGTGTAGGGTCAAATGTGGTAATTTAGCCCTGCCACACATTTTATGGAAACCCAGTGATAAAACAGTTTAATTGTATGCTGAGATGTCAGACTCGACTCAAGTTGGAACCTGCCTAAATAAGTTGAGGAGAATATTCTCTCTTGTTTTATAATCAAATTATCTTTCCCAGCTTGTAATTTGAGGACTGCAACCTATTACATGTATACCACTGAAGCACAAAATTAGGTTGAAATAGTAATTGCAGCTTTTTGCCTCTGCCTACAAAATTCCTATGAAGGAAAAGGAATTACTCTTTTGCAGCCTGATCTTAGTTTTCTGAAGATGTATATACTTGTGTCTTCCCTCCCAAAATTGTTTTGGCAATCTTGTACAGCATTCATACTTTTAAGTATACTATTTTAGTAGTTTAAGGATTCTCTTTTGGACAGAGTCACTAAAACATCGTCTCGTAACGTAAGTAAGTATTCAGATAGGATAGATGAGCTAGTAAAATATAGGTTATGAGGACAAGAACTTTGATTTGGTCAACCACTGGATGCCCAAGCCATAGAGCAATGCATTCAGCATTTGTTAATGAATGTTTTGCTCACAAAAAATATTTTTTTTTGTTTGTGTTTTTAGAGATGGGGTCTCACTCTGCCCCGCTAGAATGCAACAGTACAATCATAGCTCACTGCAGCCTCCAGGGCTCAGGCAGTCCTCCCTCCTCAGTGTAGCTGGGATTACAGGCACGCACCACCAAGCCCAGCAAATATTTTTCTATTTTTCTTTCTTTTCCTTGTTTTTTTTTTTTTTTTTTGAGACAGAGTTTTGCTCTTGTTGCCCAGGCTGGAGTGCAATGGCACGATCTTGGCTCACCGCAACCTCGCCTCCCATGTTCAAGCAATTCTTCTGCCTCAGCCTCCTGAATAGCTGGGATTACAGGCATACACCACCACGCCCGGCTAATTTTGTATTTTTAGTAGAGAGGGGGGTTTCTCCATGTTGAGGCTGGTCTCGAACTCCTGACCTCAGGTGATCCCCCTGCCTCAGCCTCCCAAAGTGCTGGGATAACAGGCATAAACAACAGCGCCCGGTCTATTTCTTTTTTTTTTTTTCTGAGACGGAGTCTCGCTCTGTCGCCCAGGTTGAAGTGCAGTGGTGCGATCTTGGCTCACTGCAAGCTCCACCTCCTGGGTTCACGCCATTCTCCTGCCTCAGCCTCCCGAGTAGCTGGGACTACAGGCACCCGCCACCATACCCGGCTAATTTTTTTGTATTTTTTAGTAGAGACGGGGTTTCACTGTGTTAGTCAGGATGGTCTCGATCTCCTTACCGCATGATTCACCCGCCTTGGCCTCCCAAAATGCTGGGATTACAGGCGTGAGCCACCGTGCCCCGCCTATTATTTTTGTAGAGATGAGGTCTCACTGTGTTGCCCAGGCTGGTCTCGAACTCTTGGCCTAGAGTGATTCTCCCTCCTAGCCTCCCAAAGTGCTGAGATTACAGGCAGGCATAAGTGACTGTGCCTCACTGAAAAATATGTTTACATAGAAATTTCATTAATTTGTTTTAATCAGGTCTCTTTATCAGCCAGGCACGGTGTCTTACGCCTGTAATCCCAGCACTTTGGGAGGCCGAGGCGGTCGGATCACAAGATCGAGATCGAGACCATCCTGGCTAACATGGTGAAACCCTGTCTCTACTGAAAATACAAAAAATTAGCTGGGCATTGTGGTGGGTACCTGTAGTCCCAGCTACTCGGGAGGCTAAGGCAGGAGAATGGAGTGAACCCGGGAGGCAGAGCTTGCAGTGAGCCGAGATCACACTACTGCACTCCAGCCTGGGCCACAGAGCAAGACTCCATCTGAAAAAAAAAAAAAAATCAGGTCTATCAAGAAAAAAATGTATATTTCTGAGAATCTCACAAGGCCTCCTTAAGCTAATAAAAAATAGCCCTCTTTCGTTCACAACAGAAGAGCCCTTACTGATTAATTTTTGCCATGCCCTATTGAAGAATATTAACCTACATTCATGTTACTGTAGCTCTGGGGTTCCCAGAATGTGGTCCCCAGCATTACCATTACTTGAGATTAGAAATGCAAATTGTCTGATGGGACTTCAGATCTACTGAATCAGAAACAATCAGATACTCGGGCTAGCAACCTGTTTTAACAAGCTCTCCAGGGCCAGGCACTATGGCTCACGCCTGTAATCCCAACACTTTGGGAGGCCGAGGGGGTGTATCACCTGAGGCCAGGAGTTTGAGACCACCCTAGCCAACATGGTAAAACCCCGTCTCTACTAAAAATACAAAAACTAGCTGGGCACGTTGGCAGGTGCCTGTAATCCCAGTTACTCAGGAGGCTGAGGCAGAAGAATCGCTTGAACCTGAGAGGTGGAGGTTGCAGTGAGCCAAGATCGTGCCACTGTACTCCAGACTGGTTGACAGAGCGAAGCTCCATCTCAAAAAAAAAATACAAAAAAAAAAAAAAACACAAGCTCTCCAGGTAATCTTATGCTTGCTAAAGTTTGAAAACCATGACCACAATTGCTAGCCTTGCTTGAAAATCTTTGAAGTACTGTGAAAGAATGAGGCAGGAGAATCGCTCATTTGAGATAAGCTTAGATTTTCAAATGTACATGTTAAGAATAACCTGAGGTATTTGTTAAATATACAGATTACCAGGCTCTTTCCTGATAATTATAATTCATTGAGTCTAGGTTAGGCCCAGGATTTTTTTTTTTTTTTTTTTTTTTTTTTTTTTTTTTTTTTTTTTTTTTTTTTTTTTTGAGATGGAGTTTCACTCGTCGCCCAGGCTGCCAGGCTGGAGTGCGGTGGCGTGATACCGGCTCACTGCAACCTCCTCCTCTCGGGTTCAAGCGATTCTCCTGCCTCAACCTCCCAAGTACCTGGGATTACAGGCATGCACCACCATGCCCATCTAATTTTTGTATTTTTAGTAGAGATTGGGTTTTACCATGTTGGCCAGGATAGTCTCGGACCCCTGACCTCAAGTGATCCGCTTGCCTTGGCCTCCCAAGGTGCTAGGATTACAGGCGTGACTCACCGTGCCCAGCCCAGGAATTTGTTTCCTAACGGGTGTTCCAGGTTATTCTTATCTTTAAGGAAGTTCAAGAAACACTATGAAAGAGGATGCTATTTCCAGCCAACTTTTCCCAAGCTGTGGGAATTCCATGTCCTGCTTCTGGAGCCTAAGCACAGAGGTTCCCGTAGTTTTTTTTGTGAGTGCTGCTGAGAGAAAAGCTAGGATAATTCTTTTGTCCGGTAAACCTTCTCTGTTTTTATAGCAAATAGATAATCTTCCTTTCTTTTTTAATTTTTAATTTTTTTAAATTTTATAAATAGAGACGGGGTTTTGCCATGTTGCCCAGGCTGGTTTCACACTCCTGAGCTCAAGCAATCCTCCCTCCTCAGCCTCCCAAAGTGCTGGGATTACAAGCATGAGCCACTGCGCCCAGCCTCTTCTCCCTTTCTGATAGTGGATTTTATCAGTGTATTTTTTTGTTTGTTTGTTTTTCAGACAGTCTTGCTCTGTCACGCAGGGTGGAGTGCAGTGGTGCGATCTCGGCTCACTGCAACCTCTGCCTCCTGGGTTCAAGCGATTCTCCTGCCTCAGCCTTGTGAGGAGCTGAGAAGCAGGGATTACAGGCACCTGCCACTGCCACCACACCCGGCTACAGTTTGTATTTTTAGTAGAGACGGTGTTTCACCATGTAGGCTAGCTGTTCTCAAACTCCTGATCTCAAGTGATCTGCGCACCTTGGCCTCGCAAATTGCTGGGATTACAGGTGCAAGCCACCGTGCCCAGCCATATCAGTGTTTCTTGAGGCACAACTAGAAGACTTGTGAAGTAAAGTACTTACGCCTGTTATAGCTTTTTGTTTGTTTGTTTGTTTAACCATACATTCACGATCTAAATAAACACATCTCTTCATTCTTTTATTTGGTCAGGATCATAAGGTGTAATTCTATCCTTATGCCATCTGTTTATCTTCATGATAGAATCATAAACCTAGAATATAATTATAGCACACTGGGTTTTATGTAAACATTCTTTTGAACTTTTTTTTTTTTTGAGATGGAGTCTTACTCTGTCACCCAGTCTGGAGTGCAATGGTGCGATCTCCACTCACAGCAACCTCCGTCTCCCAGGTTCAAGTGATTCTCCTGCCTCAGCCTCCCAAGTAGCTGGGATTATAATAGGTGACTGCCACCACGCCCAGCTAATTTTTGTATTTTCAGTAGAGACAGGGATTTGCCATGTTGGCCAGGCTGGTCTCCAACTCCTGACATCAGGTGATGCACCTGCCTTGGCATCCCTAAGTGCTAGGATTACAGGCATGAACCACCGCTCCTGGCCCTCAAAGAATAGATTTGATTTAGGCTGGGTGTGGTGGCTCACGCCTGTAGTCCCAGTATTTTGGGAGGCTGAGGTGGGCAGATTATGAGGTCAGGAGTTCAAGACCAGCCTGATCAGTATGGCGAAACCCTGTCTCTACTGAAAATAAATTAGCCATGCATGGTAGTACACACCTGTAATCCCAGCTATTCGGGAGGCTGAGGCAACAGAATCGCATGAACCTGGGAGGCGGAGGTTGCAGTGAGATCACACCACTGCACTCCAGCCTGGGTGACAGAGCAAGACTCTGTCTCAAAGAAAAAAAAAAGAATAGATTTGATTTGTCCTGAAGACTTGCTCTACTTTCCTGTAGAGCTCAGAGTAGTTGAGTGCTATCATCTCTCTGCTTGTAGTTTGCCTGAACTTCTTAATAGAAAGGGAATTACATTCTTTGGCCCTGAAACTACTCTCAGTACCACTTCTTCCCTCCCTGTTCAGGTAATTGTCAGAGATGAATTGCTCATCTGCCTGAGTTCTGTGTGTAGCCTAAAAATGTTCTCTTCTCTCCCATAGGTATGGTCTGTCTGGCAGTGATGTCCTGGATAATGTAGCATATGCTCGAGCGTTCAACACAGACCATCAGACCCAGCTCCTTTATCAAGCATCAGCCATGATGGTAGAATCTAGGTGTGTGTTCAGTGTAAGACACCAAATATGTTCTTAGAGTCCTTCCCTGAGTCTTGTAATGGCTATTTGGCCAGATTGATAGTAGCTTGAATTAGAAATGAGGAGGTTTAAGTTTAATTCCTGTTTTGACACTCTTGCTTTATAGTTTAGGTCAAGTACCTATTAAAAATGAAATCATAATCTACTTGAACTTGCTGGAAATCTTGTTAAATGGTGCCTCAGATGTTAGTGCTGTGCAAATATTTTAATAAAACATCTATATACAAGAAAAACTATGAATATGAGATTTTAGGGTGGTAAGGAAGGGAGCAGAATCTGACACAGGCTAGAAATAGGCTTCAGAGAATCCTTGTTTCCTGTAGGTATGCACTGCTTATTGTAGACAGTGCCACCGCTCTTTACAGAACGGACTACTCAGGTCGAGGTGAGCTTTCAGCCAGGCAGATGCACTTGGCCAGGTTTCTGCGGATGCTTCTGCGACTTGCTGATGAGGTAAGTTGTGGGATAGGGACAGAGAATGCCTACTTTCAGTGGCTGTGAATTCTAGGAACCTTGCTAGGAGGCCAAGACATCAGTGCCTGAGATCATCAAGCTCTATTAGAAAAGGAAGAAGAGAGACATTAGTCATTCGTTGCTTTGTGGGCAAAGTGTTGGCAGCATTAAGGTTCTTGGAGTGTCTACGGCCACAAAATTGACATTTATCCTTTCCCCATCAGTTTGGTGTAGCAGTGGTAATCACTAATCAGGTGGTAGCCCAAGTGGATGGAGCAGCCATGTTTGCTGCTGATCCCAAAAAACCTATTGGAGGAAATATCATCGCCCATGCATCAACAACCAGGTAAGGTGTTGATGGGATCGATTCTTCTTTTTGGAATGTCATGTTAACTGTGAAGTAGACATGAATATATAATATTTTCATTTAAGCCCTGTTAAAGCTACTGTTGTATAGACACTTAGGAACTCTTGGAACTAATTAACATGCTCTGGTTGGTATAGATGTTTTAGTTCATAAAAGAATTAAAAACCCACAAGTGTGGAAGAATGAATATGAATAATAGAGATGCCTCTCCCTCGTTATTTAAAAAATGTTTGGGCTGGGCACTGTGGCTCACACCGGTAATACCAACACTTTGGGAGGCCAAGGTGAGAGGATGACTTGAGGCCAGGAATTCGAGACTAGTCAGGGCAACAAAGTGAGGCCCCTGTCTCTACAAAAAAGGTAGCCAGTGTGGTGGCATGTGCCTGTAGTCTTAGCTACCAAGGAGACTGAGGCAGGAGAATCAGTTGAGTGTAGGAATTCGAGGCTGTGTTGAGCTATGATCACACACCACTGCACTCCAGCCTGGCAAAAGATCAAGACAGTGCCTTGAAAGAAAATTTTTTTTTTTTTT
>NW_016827667.1:422341-448358 GCF_001698545.2 Rhinopithecus bieti
AAAAAAAAAAAAAAAAAAAAAGAAAAGTAAGTGTCCAATGACACTGATATCCCTGCCAGGAAGAATAAGGTTTTCAGCCTGATCTGGCTCAGGTACCTTTTCCTCTGAATGCTCGTGTGGCTGGGCCAAGCCGCTTGTTCTCCATACAGAATAGTCAGCGTTCCTAATTTAAAAAAAAAACCTTTAAAATCTCTTATTCACACCTTAATCTTTTGGTGACAGGTCTCACCTGAGCTGGCTAGGAAAAACAAAAAAAGCTGCTACAGTCTTGCTTGAAAGCCCTCTCAGTGCCACTGTGCAGGATGCCATCCAGAGCTTCCTAAAGGTATTGAGGGGGTGAGGGGGAGAAGAGGGATGCGGGTGACAGAAATACCAGGTAACCTTGTTTTTCCCCCGAGGACATTATTGAGACCCTTAGTGGGAGGGTTTCTGGTAAGGGGCAATTTTGTGTTTGCCTGTTCTTTGGGAAAATCACCTGGAGACAGATGGATTCCCAGACCCACCGAATCTAGGTTTTAGACCAAAAAGGAATGTTTTATTATTAGAATTGAGTGTATCTCAGGTCCTCTTTCATTACTACACCACAAAATAAATCTGAGGGCCAGGCACAGTGGCTAACACCTGTAATCCCAGCACTTTGGGAGGTCAAGGCAGGTGGATTGCCTGAGGTCAGGAGTTCAAAACCAGTCTGGCCAACATGATGAAACCCTGTCTCTATTAAAAATGCAAAAAAATTTAGCTGGGTGTGGTGGTGTGCGCCTGTAATCCCAGCTACTCAGTAGGCTGATGCAGTGGAATCGCTTGAACCTGGGAGGCGGAGGTTGCAGTGAGCTGAGATCGTGCCACTATACTCCAGCCTGGGCAACAGAGCGAGACTCCATCTCAGAAAAAAAAAAAAAAAAAATCTCGGTTGGTATAATAAAGACACAGTGACATTCTGGATTAAGAGGTTGGTTCTTATATGAAAGCATCTCAATCTTTTTTTTTTTTTTGAGACAGAGTTTCGCTCTTGTTGCCCTGGCTGGCATGTAATGGCATGATCTCGGCTTGCTACAACCTCTGCCTCCCAGGCTCAGGTGATTCTCTTGCCATAGCCTCCCTACTAGCGGAGATTACAGGCATGCGCCACCATACCAAGCTAATTTTTTTTTTTTTCTGTATTTTTAGTAGAGATGGGGGTTCCATCATGTTGGCCAGGCTGGTCTCAAACTCCTGGCCTCATGTGATCCACCCACCTCGGCCTCCCAGAGTGCTAGGATTGCAAGCATGAGCTACCACGCCTGGCCTAAGCATCTCAGTCTTAAATTTTATTCTAGGTGGATTTAGGGGTTTGTGCTCATGGCCCTAAGAATGAACATGAGAGGGGCAGGGAGTACCTGCTTAGTTGTAATAGGCCTTGTTTAGGCTAAAAATAAGCTTGATACCTGTATTTTATATACTCTAAAGAGCATTAATCATAACCTGCCTGCAATAGCCTCTGTAGGTGGTAACAATTATGAAGGTGTCAAGTAAGAATAAAGAGCTGATAACATCAAATTTGGTTTATTTCAAGTCTGTAACAAAATATATTCTAGGCAGCTTTTCAGACATTGTTTTATAGCATCATAAACCCTATACCACTGCTGTCATTCCAAAAGCTGACAGGACTCTGGAAGTCATCAAGTGGTCCAGCCCAGGAATACAGGTAGAATTCACATGATAGGTGATAAGAAAGCAATGCCTATGGGCTACTGTGATCCCTTTTACCTTGGTAGGTAAGGTATGATCTTAGGACTATGTATTGAGGCCTATTAGTCAGTGAAAAAGATTAAAGTGACAAGTTCTGTGCTTTGTTCCTATAGCTTTGAAGTTTATCCACGTCACCAGCAATTGGAAGGTCTAGCAGGCTCCACCCATGTGTAATCCTGGGGCAGGTGTGAATCTTGATTTTTTTCAAGAGATTACTCAAGGGAGAGAATAACAGAAACCCAAGCCACGAGTACTGCCCCAATTCTAGATTAGGTTAGAGGTTAGAATAAATTAACTAATGGGGAATGGTACTAGGTAGCAGTCAGACCCAGGAGTCAGATTTGTGTGGTTTCCTGATCTCAGCAAGTTCTAAGGAAAAAAGTCTTTTTTTCCCCCCTCTTAAATAGTAGCATCAAGTCATGAAGGCCAGTGAAATGTGGTTAGTCTCCTAAAGTGACTTCCAATTCTTCCAGTTCCTTCTGGAGAGCCAAATCCTAGGGAGACAAAGAACAAATCTAGGACTCAATATTTAAACCAGCATTTTCCCAAACCAGTGGAACCTGAGAAGAGGGGCCCTTTGCTTCCTTTCTGAGCTCTGCTACATACAGTCTTTTTCCTACTTTCCCAGGATAGCCTGGAGCCAATTAAATCTGTCTCTTCCCCCTAGAGGTAGACTGTTTTTCCTAGGGAAATAAGACCTCTAGGAAAGACTGTTTTCTAAAAAATGTCACATGATTCAGTGATGACAGGAGTTTTGTTTTTTTGAGATGGACTTTCGCTCTTGTTGCCCAGGCTGGAGTGCAGTGGCATGATCTCAGCTCACTGCAACCTCCACCTCCTGGATTCAAGCGATTCTCCTGCCTCAGCCTCCTGAGTAGCTGGGATTACAGGGATGCGTCACCTTGCCCAACTAATTTTGTAATTTTAGTAGAGACGGGTTTCTCTATGGCTGACCTTGAACTCCCGACCTCAGGTGATCTGCCCGACTTAAAAAGCATTACCTCCTTCGTGACATCTGGCAGCTCCAGGGCTAACTTCATCCACCACCTAGCTTCAGAGTTTTTCCCTAGTTCTCTATAGCACTGAAAAAAGACAACAGTGAAAACTGATACTGTGTGCTTTCAGGAGTTCCCAGAACTATGTTGAAATAGAAAAGTGAGTTTACCTTGGAAATATATACCCTTCCTGCTTTGGAAAATCCTGGCTGTAGTTCTTCAGCCTGGGAAAAGGGACAAAGATATTTCAGTAAGAGGTTCCTATATTCTAATCAGGCTGAAGTTTGTTAGAGATTTCTAGTCCCCAACCATGTGGCTGACTGAGTGGGTCTGAAGAAATCTATATTTTTGATAAGCTGTGCAAGTGATTCTGATTTTCCCATAGAACAGGCAAACACAAAATTGCCCCCTACCAGGAAAACCCCTCCCATTAAGGGTCTCAGTAATGTCCTTAGGAAAAAAGGTTACCCTGGTGTTTTTGCCTGCCACCTGCCCCTCTCTGATACCTTTAGGAAGCTCTGGAGGGCATCTTCCACAGTGGCACTGAGAGGGCTTTCAAGCAAGGCTGTAGCAGTTTTTTTTTCTAACCAGCTCAGATGAGAGACCTGCCACCAAAAGATCAAGGTGTGTATAAGAGGTTTTAAAAGTTTTTTTTTTTTTAATCTTTGGGGATATACTGAAAATAGGGTCAAACGAGGCTGGGTCCAACCACCAATAATATGAGCATTCAGAGGAAAGGGCACCTGAACCAGACCAGGCTGAGGATCTTGTTCTTCCTGGCAAGGAAATCAGTACAGAAGGCATTTAGGACCAATAAGTCAAGTGCTGAAATGCAGCTTACCTGATAGCACCACCTGCCAAGAAGAAAGTGAGCCATGGGGTTTTCTGGCTGGAGAGCAATGGCTTTGTCCACATGCTCCTAAGGGGAAAATGTAAATATAAACTAACATCAGACACCAGAGTTGCTAAAAGAGGCAAGGGCTGGATGCGGTGGCTCATGCCTGTAATCCCTGCACTTTGGGAGGCTGAGGCAGGTGGATCACCTGAGGTCAGGAGTTTGAGACTAGTCCTGGCCAACATGGTGAAACCCCATCTCTACTAAAATACAAAATTAGCCGGGCATGGTGGTACATGCCTGTAATCCCAGCTACTTGGGAGGCTGAGGCAGGAAAATCACTTGAACCCAAGAGGTAGCAGTGAGCCAAGATCACATCACTGCACTCCAGCTTGGGTGACAGAGTGAGACTCTGTCTCAAAAAAAAAAAAAAAGAAGAAGAAGAAGAGAGGCAAGTCACTGAGGCTGTAGAAAAGCTTTTGGCAGGGAGTAGGAAAGGAGCAGGGAATCTGGGATAGGCCAGCATACGGAAGGAGGAAAAGCCTGTCCTCACCTTAAAGCTAAAGCCACTCTGGATGCGCCTCTGGATGCTCTCATGCTCAGCCAGCTGACCACAAAGCACCGCATACCTAGGGGGGAAGCAGCAAGCTCAGGGACAAGGGCTGAGCACCATCACTGTAAGGAATGGATGCCCCACCCACAGCCTAGTTGCATTGTCCCCTATCGCTCTACCCTCAACTAGAGCTAAAAATACCTAATTTTCATCTCTACGTAATCCCCTCTCTTCACAGACCTCTGGCCCCAATTAGTATTCTTTAGTAGATAATGGTAGGCTTACAAGTCTCCAAAGTATTCTAGGTATTAAAAAAAGCTGGATTCACCATAGTAAATCTCTCTTACATTTAAGAATATTTATGCAAGTTCTCAGTCCATATCTCCAGATTTCCCCTCTCTCATAAAGAGTACAGCCACAGGCATTAATAAAAACTTAAAGCATCAAAATAATCAGCATGAAAGTATAAGAGACCTAAGTATACTACTTATCTTCTGGGCAGACAAAAAAGTGGGTCTCATTAGCTTTTAAGCATACAGGTGTATCACTGGGACTTGGGAAGCAATTTCTTACGATAGTCACATTGGGAGGGGATATTCTAGGAATTTCTAATGTTAACTTGGAAACCAACAGAACCAGAGAAAGAAAGACCTCCTATATTTGCCGTCTTCCCCACATCGCCCCTCCCAAAGGGAACCAACCAGCCAGCTTCCCATCGTCTGTCTTCAGTAACAAAGTCTTACTCCCCCATCCCCCCAGCATTGTTCCTAGCAGCACAGCTGACATTAGATGAGTAACCAGCCCAAAGTTGCTTTTTCATATATATGCTAAGTATCTGGAGGGTATCAGACACTTCTAGAGGCTCATTTCCATGTTTAATCCAAACAGCTATTCCTCAGGAATAGCTATTCATCCTTGGAAGCCCCAAGAAGCAGTGACACCCAAGAAACAAGTTACCTGGCCTCTGAGAAGAACCCTTGCAGACACAAAAGTTTCAGCAACAGATGGAGAAACACAGCCTCTCACTTAGCTCACAGTCTGAGGGTGGAGACATGAAAAGCAAGGGTGGCAGTGGGAAAGGAACATTTTCACTAAAACTCAGGTGCTGAAACCAGACCCCAGGATTTGAGTTCGCCCTGGCCCAGGTAAGTTGACAGAACTTTGCCTCTGATGTTTCTGAAGGGGTGAGCTCACATCTACTTTTCCTCACGCAAACCAAGCAAAGAAGCCGAAGTACCAGCAGCCAGGGATCACACAGTGGAAAGAAGAGCTTGTGCAGGATAGGGGAGCTGCAGATTGTCCCAGCCTCCTGACAGCCAAGAACTCCAGTTTTGTAGCTAGGATGACTCTTACAAAGCTACTCATTTCTCCAAGCCCCATCAGAAAAACGCTTGTACTCTCCCCTTGCCTCATCCCCAAGCCACCTCCCCTACCAGAAACTTCCCTTGTCTCTGGCTAGGGGTAGACTGAGGCATGTGGAAATACAAGCCAGAGCTCCCTCTCCTGGATCCTTTGGAAAATGTCTCTGTGGCCCAGGCAGAGAAAAGAAAGAGCTGTCCTCTGGCCCTTGCTGGCTCTTCCCAGAACACTGCAGGGTGTTATTACCACAGGTGACAGTCAGCACTCTCATCCCCCTTCTCCAGAGCAGCCTCTGCTTCTTCTTTTCCTGTAGGACAAAGGTAGATCCAGAGTTGACACAGCTCTTACGCACACTTTCATAGGAAGGCTTGTGGGAAGAACGACTGCTTTAGCTCTCATCAATCCCTACCCAGCTTGTACTTGTTTGGAAATAGTTGTGAACTTCAGCAGAATAAAAGGCCTCAAACAAGCCGGGCACAGTGGCTCACGCCTGTAATCCCAGCACTTTGGGAGGCTGAGGCGGGTAGATCACCTGAGGTCAGGAGTTGGAGACCAGCCTGGCCAACATGGTGAAACCCCATCTCTATCAAAAATGCAAAAATTAGCTGGGCATGGTGGCAGGCACCTGTAGTCCCAGCTACTCAGGAGGCTGAGGCAGGAGAATCACTTGAACCCAGGAGGCAGAGGTTGCAGTGAGCCGAGATTGCACCACTGCACTGCAGACTAGGTTACAGAGTGAGACTGTCTCAGAAAAGGCTGCAAACGGCTTCTAAGGGAGGACTTCGGGGATGACTTCTGCTTCACCTTGGCTTCCCCATCTGTCATTAGAAACCCAAGTTACCTTTTTATAACGCCCACCTGATGTGCTTGAAGCAGATTTTAGCATTTGAAGTATAAAAGGATCCAGCCAGGCACGATGGCTTATGCCTGTAATCCTAGCACTTTGGAAGGCCGAGATGGGTGGATCACTTGAGACCAAGTGTTCGAGACAAGCTTGAGCAACATGGTGAAACCCTGTCTCTAGTAAAAATACAAAAATTAGCCAGGTGTGTTGGCACATGCCAGTAGTCCCAGCTCCTCGAGAGGCTGAGGCAGAAGAATCACTTGAACCTGGGAGGCAGAAGTTTCAACGAGCCAAGATTGCCCCCCTGCCCCCCGCCTGGGGAAAAAAATTTTCCCCAAAAAAAAAAAAAAAAAAAAAAGGATCCAACACAATCAGAAATTGTCCCCAACAGACCTTATTCTGGAGGGGTGGTGTCCATGGATCTCAAGTTGTATAAAATTTTAGGTAACTGGGGAGAGGGATCACAGCTTTGATAAAATTCTCTAAAGGGGATGGGTACATTGGCTCACACCTGTAATCCTAGAACTTTGAGAGGCCAAGGAGAGGATAGCTTGGGACCAAGAGTTCAAGACCAATCTGGGAAATACAGCCAGACCCTATCTCTTAAAAAATATATATGTCTTAAAAGGATCCACAATCCAAGAATATTAATTAGCTCTAGACCAAAACTCTTTCACAAGAACCACATGGACTGAGGTCTGACCAGAGATGACTTTCACTTAGTCTTAACCCAAGCTTTCTAGGTTAGTGTTCTAACAAAGAAATTAAAGCCCATACACATGAAAGTTCTGACAAACGTCACTTAAGAGTATCGAGGCTGGGCCGGGCGCAGTGGCTCACGCCTGTAATCCCAGCACTTTGGGAGGCTGAGATGGGCGGATCACGAGGTAAGGAGATCAAGACCATCCTGGCTAACACAGTGAAACTGTCTCTACTAAAAATACAAAAATTAGCTGGGCACAGTGGCAGGCGCCTATAGTCCCAGCTACATGGGAGGCTGAGGCAGGAGAATGGCGTGAACCTGGGAGGCGGAGCTTGCAGTGAGTGGAGATCGCGCCACTGCACTCCAGCCTCAAAAAAAAAAAAAGAAAAAAAAAAACAGTATCGAGGCTGGAGCCTATGGACTGCCAGATAAGGATCATCATATGCCTATGCACTGGAGAAGACACTGCGACATAGGATTTTTTTTTAAGACAGGAGTCTCACTCTGTTGCCAAGGTTGGAGTGCAGTAGCATGATCTCGGCTGACTGCAACCTCCGCCTCCCGGGTTCAAGTGATTCTCCTGCCTCAGCCTTCCCAGTAGCTGGGATTATAGGTGTGTGCCACCACACTCGGCTAATTTTTGTATTTTTAGTAGAGATGGGTTTCGCCATGTTGGCCAGGCTGGTCTTGAACTCCTGACCTCAGGTGATGCACCTGCCCCAGCCTCCCAAAGTGCTGGAATCCTTCCCAAACAGGACCATATGGCCCCACCAATGAGGGACACTGCCTCTTTGGGGATTTCTCTCTGCCCACTTCAAAGTACTGTCTCACTAGGAAAATAACAGAATGAGACAACCAGTTGCTGACAAGCTAGACAGCGTTGTAGACAAGACATTGCCTGAGACCCCACAGAATGAGTACCTCCTGGTGGTCCAGCTCCTAGAGATACAATGAAATAAACTTTATACCCAGTAAGGATAATTCTTAAAGGCTGTGATCTCAGAGCAGAACCTTCAGAGACATTCCATAGTCATCTGACCTCCAGCAGGTTAAGATTTGTCCATGGGTGCTAAGCTCAGGAGGCCAGACCAACCAAGTGCTGTCCCTCTAACCACTGCCTCCACTTCCAGTTCATGCTGGCTACTAGCACTAATAAGAGATGATCAATGATCAAGAGGGAAAGGAAAGGTTGACACGACAAGTCCAAAAATCAGCCCAAAAGCTGATTGGGAATCCTTACCTGAAATTCAGGAGGGAAAATAGAAACATTTTGAAGAGAAAGTAATCATGATTAAGCATCTTTTGTTAATACTTCCAGGAATTTTTCTGAGGGTCTGCAGAGACATCCTACTCAACTGGTCTGTTCTTTCTCCATCGACAGAATTCTACAGATGTTTAGAATATTAACCTTGAGGTATTTTTAGAGTATACATTATCAAGGATTCAGTAATATTTATAAGGCTGTACTTATAATAGAAAGGTAAACAAATCTGTTTTAGACAGTTAACTGGCCAGGCGCAGTGGCTTATGCCTGTTATCCCAGCACTTTGGGAGGCCTAGGTGGGTGGATTACTTGAGGCCAGGAGTTCGAGACCAGCCTGGCCAACATGGCGAAAACCCATCTCTACTAAAAATATAAGAATTAGTCAGGTATGGTGGCATGTGTTTGTAATCCCAGCTACTGGGGAGGCTGAGGCAGGAGAATTGCTTGAGCCCAGGAGGTGGAGGTTGCAGTCAGCTGAGATCAGGCCACTGAACTCCAGCCTGGGCAACAGAAAAAGACTGTTTGAAAAAAAAAAAAAGATATTAACTGAACCACAGACCTAGAAACCCACTGATGGTACCTGACTCAGTGTGTGGAGTTCAGTAGGACACATCAGTCTCTAAAGTCCCAGGATCCTCTGACCTCATGACAGACAAGGCCAAGCCCTGAGCCTGGCACAGGTCAGATGCACCCTATCCTCCAGGGTGGAGCCTTTGCCAATAGACTTGCCAAGTGGATTCCAGAGTCTTCTAAGCTAAGGCTGGAGTGCAGTGGCGCAATCTCGGCTCACTGCAAGCTCCGCCTCCCGGGTTCACACCATTCTGCCTCAGCCTCCCAAGTAGCTGGGACTACAGGTGCCCGCCACCATGCCTGGCTAATTTTTTTGTATTTTTAGTAGAGACGGGGTTTCACTGTGTTCGCCAGGATGGTCTTGATCTCCTGACCTCGTGATCCGCCCACCTCGGCCTCCCAAAGTGCTGGATTATAGGCGTGAGCCACCGCACCCAGCGTAAGCTACCCATATTCTTAGAACACCTGCCCCACAGGCTTCATAACTGAAACCAGATTTCCAAGCAGCAGCAAAAAAACCTCAGGTTAAGAAAAAAGGTTTTGCCCTCTGTGGCTAGAGAGTGAGAAAACAAATAATGCTGATAGGATACAAGTACTCCTAAAAACATATGCACGTGTGTTACTAATCATCATGATATACAGATAAACAAAGACTGCTCTCTTCCTCCAGAGGAGAAAGCAAGGGTCTCTGGGAGCTAGAGTTTGTCCCTAGTGGGTAACTGAGCCACAACTGCTCTGACAGCATCTTGGTGGTTCCCCAGGTCCCCAGGCAGATGGACCAGCCCCACCCCTGAACCAGTCACCTTCCCACAGGAAGCTGTCAGCACTTACCATCTAGGGCATATGACTTCTTCTCGCTCACCTCCTCAGTGAGCTCACACATGTCACTGTAGGCTCGGGCCAGGCGCCAGAGAAAGTCCTGCCGGCTTCCATACTGAAGACCAGACAGAAACAGGTAAGGCCCCTTTTTCCTCAGCTGTGGAGAATGGGGGCCCTGGCCTTCCCCCACACCCTAGGTTTGAATTTCCAAGCTAGTATGTTACCATCATCAGTATCAGGCCAGCTCCTACAGGCAGTCTTCCCCCCAGTCATCCCTTCCCACATGCAGTTAATGTATGACACATTCTCTGTCTAGCCAGTAGCTTGCACAATCACAGAGGGCATTGTGGCCTCCTAGAACTGGCGGGAGGAAAGGTCAACTCCAAGATGTCATAAGGCACGAGGTCTTTTGCTGACACATGAAGAAAGTGTGAAAGGAAAAGGGAAACTTCTAACTTCTGGAGGGGGGCATTTATACCTGGGCGGGCATAAATTTTGTCAGTGAACCTGAGAAGAGAATTGTGGGTGAACAACCTACACAGTTGTCACTTGTAATGGGGCTGGCAGCTTGGGCTCTGCCTCAAGGGAAACAAGAGAAGAAAAAAAATAGTTCTTTCCACATTTCCCCCTAGAGGTGAGAGGTACAGTTCTTTCTGCAGTAGCTCTACAGAAGGCAGAGGACTATACTCCCCATCCCCAGAGAGGAGGCAGCTCTGGGGCAAGCGGTACCCTGGCCCTAGGGTCCATGCTGGGCCTCCTTAGAAGAGGATATGCAACCTGGGAGACAGATGCAGAACCAGCTGTCTCACCATTTCTCGTCCCATATCACCTTATAGGAGCAGTAACCACATGGGCCTTCATTCCCCAGGGCTCAGGAGCAGGTAGATGGAGGGAGGCAGGGAAGGAGAAGCAGGCAGGCAGCTGGAGCCTCACCGCCAGCTTGTTGTTGAGCAGCAGCTGGAAGCCCTCCCGCTTGCCTTGCTCATCACCCCTGTGCAGCTCGTCGGCCTGCTGCAGGAGAGGCAGCACATCCTCCAAGCCTGAGGAACCTCCAGCCTCCAGGACACTGGGCACAACACCCGAAGCTGCCTCCTCCTCCAGGTCCAGAGAATCCTTTCTTCCCATCTTCACAGTCTCGCAGCTCACTTCATCTTCCCCGTCCTCACTTTCTTTGTCAGAGTCCCGCTCATTGTCAGACTCCGCATTGGCTGTTGTATAACTGGCAGAGAAATGTAAGGGACAAAAGGATTATTCAGCTCAGAGCCCCTAGGGTCTGTATCCCTCACCACCAAAGCAGCACTCTTCATGGCATTGTCCAAAGCACCAAATCACAATCAATCCTACCTCTTGAGGGCAGATTTTTTTTCTTTTTTCTTTTCTTGAGACAGGGTGGAGTGCAGTGGCTCGATCTTGGCTCACTGTGTCACCCAGGCTGGAGTGCAGTGGCTCGATCTTGGCTCACTCGAACTTCCACCTCCTGGGTTCAAGCAACTCTCCCACCTAATTTTTTTGTATTTTTAGTAGAGATGGGGTTTTGCCATGTTGCCCAGACTGGTCTCAAACCCCTGGCCTCAAGTGATCTGCCCACCTTGGCCTCCCAGAGTGCTGGTATTACAGGCATGAACCACCATGCCCAGCAGAAATCATTATTTGAGAGAAAGCTTCCTATGGGAACTAAGGGCTGGGAAAATGATCCAGGAAGGAAAGAGTAGCTGACCAGCTGGGGCCCTGTGACAGTCAAGGCAAATGTGAGAAGCCCCTGCTCATTTCTGCCTTATGAGTCAGAGACACTTATCAGAACCAACGTGGGTGGGTGCAGCCTCAGACCATGGGCAGCCACACGTATCCACAAACATAACCTCTGGCCCAAGTCAACCAAACCTAAACCACAACAGGAGTAGCCCTTGGTAACCTTGAGAACTTAAGGGTATGAGAAGAGGTCATAGGAACCATTTTGCAGCCAGAAGCAAGAAGGGGAAGACGATGCAAACCACCCCCTGAAAAGGTGTTTGGGGGGGGACTGCTACATGCCAGGTGGCTCCTAAGAAGCCCCAACCCTGATGCACCCACTAAAGAGGAAGCTGAGTTTCTCAGCTTATCTCAGCCACCAGCAGTTGATTAGGGTGTTTTCCCTAATTGCCTAAAATAGATAAGGACTGAGCAAGGGAAAAGGTAGGACTTCTGGGGGTCAGAAGCAAACACAAGGTCAGGCACGGTGGCTCATGCCTGTAATCCCAGCACTCTGGGAGGCCGAGGTGGACGGATCACAAGGTCAGGAGATTGAGACCATCCTGGCTAACAGGGTGAAACCCCATCTCTACTAAAAACAAAAAACTTAGCCAGGCGTGGTGGCGGGCGCCTGTAGTCCCAGCTACTCGGGAGGCTGAGGCAGGAGAATAGTGTGAACTCGGGAGGCGGAGCTTGCAATGAGCCGAGATCACACCACTGCACTCCAGCCTGGGCAACAGAGAGAGACTCCGTCCAAAAAAAAAAGAAAAAGAAAAAAAGAGAGGAGGCTCCCTGTGGCTGGAGCAAAACAGGATTGAAGGAGAGATGACACACACACCTACAAATAAAGTCAACACATGATAGCCTAATGTCAGGGCAGAAGTGCTGTCCTCCTGTCCAGAAACCACAAGGCGGCAGGCTCTGCAGGCTCTGGAAGTGAGCAACCAGACCGGATGCCCAGTCCATGCTGACAGCATCCTTAGAGGAGCTTCAGCCTCATCTAAAAAAGAGGCCCCAGACATACCTACTACAAGAACTTGTAAGGTATTTACAACCTTTCTTAACCGCACTTTTGTTTTTTAAGAGGTTATCCAAGTATCTTTCCCCTTTAGTTATTAGGGGAAAAAAAAAAAAAAAAAAAACCTTTAGAAATTAAAGGCAGAAGGCTAAGTGTCATTGGATTTTGTAACCAACCTGGGTACTGATGAGCGAGACCACCCACAGGCAACCTAGAGAAACCAAAACTCCCAACTGCACCTGCCACAGACTGAGAAAAATCAAACCAGAGTCTTCTCTGCCCAGCCAGGCCCAAAGGCAAAATGGATAGATGGTTTAAATGGAATGGAAAGCTGGAATCACATCATCTCCCTTTGCTAGAAAGAGGGGGAGACCCTATTTCTTGCTGGGTTGAGGGCTGCCTCAGTCAATCAGGAGTCCAAACAAGAGTCTCTCTGCCTCCAGTACCCCCAGGGAGGGACCTAGCCCTGCTGGAGCCCAGGCATCAGCACAGAATCCCCTGGGACCTGACCTGTGATACTGCCATTCCTCTGGATCCTAAAGGCCTAGCTCATAAAGCCAAGAAGAGAGGTCAGGGGGCTTTGCTGCCACAAATAGAGTGAAAGCTGGTAGAGCCCTGTGAGGCAGGGAGGCTCCAGGGAAGCTGGCACTTTAAAAAGTGGACTTCAATTGCATCTCAGCCCCACTTTAAGGCACTCTCCTCATCAATCTGAAACCCTACTGCCTGGGGCAGCTTCTAGGGCCTCAGAAGAGATTAATCACATGCCAAGGGCTACCACATTTACACCATTCTCTTTCACCTTCCACCTCCCGGACTAACCCAACCAGTCCTTGGAGAAATCTACCAGAGAGGAGTGACCCTTTTAACATAGCCTGAGGCTTTTGAGATCTGCCAGGGACTAGCAGGGACCTTTGAAAACGTCCTTTGGTCTTGTGCACTCCGGAGGACTGGAGTTCCCACAGTGGACCAGAGACCCAAGGCTCCCTCTGAGCAAGGAGACTGCCACTCTACTCTTAAGCAGTAATGAAGGACTCAGTTATGCACATCTCCCCTCCTGGCAATTAAGTTTCTCTTAACTCTACCTAAACCATGTTAGAGACTGAGTATGAGGTCTTCAAAGATGACCAGGCACATGGGCCCTGACCTTGAGATAAGACCCAACTTAATGAGGCCATAAATGCCCAAGAAGGAGCCTTCACAATGAGGCTGCAGGCAATCTCTCTTGGCTGAGATGCCTGGGAAGGCTTGCTGGAGGAGCTGGTGTTTTAGGGCAAGTTGGGTTCTGACAGGGAACTCAAGCTGTGTTTGGTACAATGCCCAGGGAACAAGCTCACAGAGCTGCACAGTGATTCTGCCTCTGCCACCCTCAATCTCCTGAGACCTCAAAGTTATTTGGAAGAGGGAACACAGCTTTCAGTGAAATCAAGCAGCCCATCAAATCTCAGCCCTTCATCCCTCAAAGCAGCTCTCCTTGCCCCAAGACACATGTTCAAAGCCATTTCAGAGTTTGTAGACTCCTGGAGCTCCCCCTTGACCTACATGGCAATGACGATGGCACAGAGAATCATTCACCACGGCCACTGCCCTAGAGAGCAGCCAGCTCAACCACAGAGTGTTGCACCACCACCTCTCATGCCACGGGACTGGGCATGGGACACAGCCTGATGGAGCCATAATTAAGAAAGTCACCCCTCCCCTTGCCCCATCACAGGTGTCTGGCAGCCCTGGCCTGCTCCTTGTGGCCTTGGGAGTCCCAGTGAGCACCCCTAGCAGTGAAGGTCCCACAGATGTCCCTGGTTAACTGCTCTGGCTCCCACTGACCCCAGAGGTTTGTACTTTTCTTTTTGAGGTGGAGTCTTTCTCTGTTGCCCAGGCTGGAGTACAGTGGTGCAATCTTGGCTCACAGCAACCTCCACCTCCTGGGTTCAAGTGATTCTCCTGTCTCTGCCTCCGGAATAGCTGGAATTACAGGCGCCCACCACCACACCCAGCTAATTTTTGTATTTTTAGTAGAGACAGGGTTTCGCCATGTTGGCCAGGATGGTCTCGAACTCCTGACCTCAGGTGAGGTCTCCCAAAATGCTGGGATTATAGGCGTGAGCCTCCACACCTGGCCTCAGTACCTTTTTTTTTTTTTTTAGAGACAGAGTCCTGCTCTATCACCTAGGCTGGAGTGCAGTGGCGTCATCTTGGCACACTACAGCCTCCACTTCCTGGGTTCAAGTGATTCTTCTGCCTCCACCTCCTGAGTAGCTGGGATTACAGGTGCCTGCCAACATGCCTGGCTAATTTTTGTATTTTTAGTAGAGACAGGGTTTCGCCATGTTGGTCGTCTGGTCTTGAACTCTTGACCTCAAGTGATCCACCTGCCTCGGCCTCCCAAAGTGCTGGAATTACAGGCCTGAGCTACCGCGCTGGCCTAGGACAACTTCTTTAAATCATCACAAAGATGACCAGGTGCAATGGTTCATGCCTGTAATCTCAGCACTTGGAGGCCAATATGGGAGAACTGCTTGAGGCCAGGAGTTCAAGACCAGCCTGGGCAACGTAGTGAGACCCCATCTCTACAAAAGAATAAATAAATTTGGCTGGCATGGTGGCACATGCCTGTAGTCCCCACTCTCAGAAGGCTGAGGCAGGAGGACCACTTGAGCCCAAGGAGTTGAGGCTGCTGTGCTGTGATGGTGCCACTGAACTCCAGCCTGGGCAACAGAGTAAGACCCTGTCTCAAAACAAAAAACAGTCATGAAGGACCTCAAGTTTTGTTTGATCTGGGGCAGAGCTGTGACCTCTTCTTCTGTTCCACCTCCTTACAGAGTTCAAATATCAATTCCCCAACCAAGTGGCCTGCTTCCTTGGGTTGCAGAGATGTTCTTTTACATCTCAGTGCCCACTGTCAACTACTTTCTCCGTCTCTCTCTTCACTTCAGATGTATCAAATGTTAATTTCATTTCTGCCCCCTCTTTAACACAACCTCTGGAAGCATCTCTTGGCCCAGAGCCATTTAGGTAAATTGAATAGAAAAAGGCCACCTCTGCTTGTCCTTGAGAATACAGATAATAGGGATCTGACAACACAGGCAACAGCAGTCCCCCATGGATGAGCAGAGCTCTTCGCCACTACTCCACAGGTTTCTGGAGGCCCCTGAGCAGTCATCAAATCCAGCATTGGTGATAATGACGTGTCAGTCAACAATGGACTGCGCATATAACAGAGGGTGCACGTGATTATAATGGAGCTGAAAAATTCCTATCACCTAGTATTTACATTTTTTTTTTTTTTTTTTTTTTTTTTTTGAGGCAGGGTCTTGCTCTGTCACCCAGGCTGGAGTGCAGTGGCACAATTATGGCTCACTCCAGCCTCAAACTCCCAGCCTCCCAAGTAGCTGGGACTACTGGCCCATGCCACCATGCCCAGCTCTTTTTTTTTTTTTTTTTTTTGAGATGGAGTCTCACTCTTGTCTCCCAGGCTGGTGTGCAGTGGCATGATCTCGGCTCACTGAAACCTCCACCTCCTGGGTTCCAGCAATTCTGCTGCCTCAGCCTCCCGATTAGCTGGGATTACAGGCATGCACCACCACGCCTGGCTAATTTTTGTATTTTTAGTAGAGACAGGATTTCGGCATGTTGGCCAGACTGGTCTCAAACTCCTGACCTCAGGTGATCCGCCCGCCTTGGCCTCCCCCAGGTAGTTATTTTATGTAGAGACATGGTCTTGCTGCCTTGCCCAGGCTGGTCTCAAGCTCCTGAACTCAAGCAATCCTCCTGTCTCGGCCTACCAAAGTGCTGGGATTACCATGAGCCACCACCGTGCCTGGTTTTAACTGACTGATTTTAACTTCTAGTTTCCATTTGCCTGCTTATAGCTAATTCCTCTGATCCAGCATAAAACTTGGCTGTTCTCTGCACCAGTCTTTCCCTTGAGAAAAAGGCTGGACAAGGAGAAATCGGCCTCTAGGCCTCACACAGGCTACCTGAATGATCGGAGCTAGCAGCAGACAAGGGCAGATGCTGCTAGTGACAACATCAGACTCTATCCTTGGGACCAAAGTTTCAAAGTGGTGCTAGTATTTAAACTCAAAACGCCCTTAGCATGACCAGACTTGGAGGAGGCTGTCCACCAGACTCCTGCCCCTGCCCCGCCCCACAGAAGGCCTATTGTCAGCCCTCCTGGGCCACTAAGAACTCAGGATATCCACCTCCCACCTGTAAAAATGCAAAAGATCACAGGCAAGGCTCCCCTGTGGGAAGAGGGTGACTCCCAGGGAGGAGCATGCTTCGTGCTTAGACATCTCGGTACAACAGCTCAGCCACCCAAGGAAAGGAACAAAGTCAAACAATCCTTATCAAGTCCTTGTGATAACACAGAAAAATGCCCAAATAATATATCATAACTATGTAATAAACTAAGATAACAGATGTAAGCAATAACTGCTATTAACATCTACATTTGTCTGAATGACATAAATTGGATGGGTTTTTCGTTTCAACTCTTCTGTATTTATTATACTCTTACCTGTTCCAAAAATTATTTGCAGCAGCTTGGTTTGGATTTTCCATTGATAATACTTTTACAAAACACCACCTGGCTGTAGCCATAACTGCCTCCAGGAGAGACAACTCACCCCCCTTCACTCTCAGCATCTGTGAATGTGGCTCCCGAGGAGGCTGTGAAGTAGACAGAGCTGGAGCCAGTGGAGTCACTCCTCTCCCGGACAAACGGAAACCTTCGGCGCCGAGTCACTCTCTGGTTCTCATCCATGTGGGATCTGGAAAAGCAGGCCCCATCCCGAAGGGTAACCATTAGGTCCCATCCAGCCTGTCTTTCTGCTCACCATGGGGTGCCTCTTACTACTGCTCCTCCTTAAAGGGCCAAAAGCAGAGAAAATCCTAGGTCTCTAACCCTCAGGAGGTTAAGAAGGGCAGCTCCCTGGGCCCAGACCACACAGACAGACTAGATTAGGCAAACAGAGTGTTTCAGCTGCTACAACAGATCAACCATGAGAGTCCAGAAGCGGCAAGGCGTGTGTGCAAGGCGAGGTACCAAATGTACAGCTTCCACCCAGATTAGGCTAGAAGCTATAAAACTGGTTTCTTCTTTAGAGACAGAGAGCAAAGGCCAGAACACACTTCAGCTAAAAAAGCTGCAGGGGGCCGGGCGCGGTGGCTCAAGCCTGTAATCCCAGCACTTTGGGAGGCCGAGACGGGCGGATCACGAGGTCAGGAGATCGAGACCATCCTGGCTAACACGGTGAAACCCCGTCTCTACTAAAAAATACAAAAAACTAGCCGGGCGAGGTGGCGGGCGCCTGTAGTCCCAGCTACTCGGGAGGCTGAGGCAGGAGAATGGCGTAAACCCAGGGGGCGGAGCTTGCAGTGAGCTGAGATCTGGCCACTGCACTCCAGCCTGGGCGACAGAGCGAGACTCCGTCTCAAAAAAAAAAAAAAAAAGCTGCAGGGGAGGGATAAAGCGGGAGAGGAAGCTGCATTACTCACCGGACCTCCCCAACAATCTCCCCGGCAAGTCCTCGCAGGCTGCTCCTCAGCTCCTCCACCTCTCGCCGCAGTGCCACAAGGCTGGTCAGCACAAAGTCGAGGCGGTCCAACACCTTCTCCTGTCCTTCCCGTGGAAGGCTGGGTAGCACTGCATCTCCAGCCCCACCTGGGACAGCCCGCAAGAGCATCACTGAAGGAGGGAGAATGGGAGCCAGTGACACCCAGGAATATAGTGGGGAAGAGATCTCACACCTAGAATTCAGGAACACCTGCTTTCCATTGGAAGAGAAAGCCCAGTGACGCTCAGGTAGCACACGTTCACAGCCAGGTCATGGTAACAAGTCCCAAGAAACTACCCAGGGATCGCTAAACAAGAGTCCTCTGCTCCAAGAACCTTCCATACCAGGGCCCTTCAGGAGTGCTGCACACCATGACAGATAATGTAAAATGCTTGCCCAAGTGTGGAATCTGAAGGAGGACAGCTGTCCTGCTAGAGTAAAAAAAAAAAACCTTTACCTCACCGTATAGTGCCCAATACCAGGGAGTCAATATCAACCACACAGCAAAACTAAAACTAAAACTGAGCTCCCTCACATTCTGATCTCTCACTTCACAAAGAATAGTAGGGAAAACTTGGGAGTTTCTCCCAGAACTTCATTTAGTGTATCACAGAAGGACTAGGAGAAAGGGGGCAGTTGCTAAGAGAAGAGGTACACCAGAAAAAGCCCATCCAAACCGCCTCAGAAACACACCATTACTAAGCTCTGCTGACCCAACCCTAGGCCTCACTCGTTTGAGTAAATTCCAGCAGTGAAATGGTAGCAAAGTGACAGCCACCTATGGTAACTGGACTGAAAAATGCAAAAACAAAAAGGAAACGAGAGAGGCAGGACCCCACAATATGGCAAGCATAAATCCCTTCTTAAAGGAAATCTGGTATAAAAAAAAAAAAAAAAAACTAGGCCAGGCCACAACACACATCCAATAATGCTCAAGAATGTAGAGCAAGAAAGATCTCTGGGAGTGTGGCCACTTCTAATCTCAGAAGAAAGACTACTGCAAAGCAATTACAAACAAAATACAAGGGAAGGAAGCACACTGCAATACTAGATTACCACCAGATTATAAAGTGCTGACAATCAGTTGCAATCTAAGGTGATAGCTCTTTGAAGACTCCTCCAGAACTAACTTTTCCAAACCATCTAACACTGGCAATCAGAGAAAACACTCATTTCCAATTAGCGTGGGAGTGAGATAATGTAAACGCTCCTCTTGGCCAGGTGTGGTGGCTCACGCCTGTAATCCCAGCACTTAAGGAGGCCGAGGCCAGGAGTTCGAGACCAGCCTGGCCAACATGGGGAAACCTCATCTCTACTAAAAATACAAAAATTAGCTGGGCATGGTGGCGCACACCTGTGATCCTGGCTACTGGGGAGGCTGAGGCATAAGAATCACTTGAACCCAGGGAGGTGGAAGTTGCAGTGAGCCAAGATCATGTCACTATACTCCAGCCTGGGCAAAAGAGCGAGACTCCATCTCAAAAAAAAAAAAAAAAAGGAAGAAAAGAAAAGAAAAAAACACTCCTTCCTCTTGCACAAATATGGTAGTAATTTGAAACAGCCCTAGATCCTTTGCTCAAACGAATTAACAAATCTGCACTACTCATTTCAGCTGTGTGGGCTGCCAGCCACATTCAGCTTCAATTGCCTTAAGCGTGCTCCTAGCCCTATGCCGTAGAAACTCCACTGGACCAGGTGACCAGGCCCAACAGGCCCAACCTTGCCACTCAATCTGTGACAGCCTCAGGAAAGTTACACAATCTTTTTGAATCTTGGTTTCCTCATAGGAGGGATTAAAAAAAAAAAAAAAAAAAAAACTTGAATGAGATAGTTTCCAAGTTGTCTTCAAATTCAAATATATGATTTAATACATAAGCCTGAAGACTTTTAATCCCTACAAGATTATTCTTTTTGCCCTCCTTTGGATTCTCTCTACTTATTACACACCTCACCCAACACTAAGCAAGTGCCTTTAACACCCACATAGCACTAGTGTGGCCAGAACTAAAAGTGAAAGCTAAGCAGTCTTTTTGAAATATACTTGCTTGGGAATACAGGGTAAAGAGTAGAGAAAACCACGACTGCCTTTTTTTTTTTGAGACGGAGTCCCACTCTGTCGCCCAGGCTGGAGTGCAGTGGTGAAACCTCAGCTCACTGCAACCTCTGCCTACTGGGTTCAAGCGATTCTCGTGCCTCGGCCTCCCCAGTAGCTGGGACTACAGGCCGCGTCGCCACGCCCGGCTAATTTTTGTATTTTTGGTACAGATGGGGTTTCACCATGTTGACATCTGGTTGAATGTTGGTCAGGCCGGTGTTGAACTCCTGACCTCAGGTGATCCGCCCGCTTAGGCCTCCCAAAATGCTGGGATTACAGGCGTAAGCCACCGCCCCCGGCCCGACGACTGCTTTTTCAACAAGCTTCCAAAAAAGTGAAACCCTAAGGCGCTTCTCTACGTTGCCCTGTCCCACAATCTCCACCAAAAGTAGCCCAGACCCCAGGCCCATTAGTTTGCAGTGACCGCGGTCTCAGGAGACGGGCTCCTACCCTGGCGTCCGGTCTCTGAAGTCTGCGTATAGTCCAGGGAGTTGGGAAGGCTCTGGCTGCGGCCATGGCGCTGGGTCCGTTTCCATCGCTGGCTGTAAAGGAGGCACAGGAATCCAAGGCCGGCGGCGGTACCCAGCAACAGTCCCAGCCCGGCACGGGCACCACCCAGGGCTCCCAGTCTAGACATGCTGCACCTGCGGCCAGCAGAAGCCACGGGGAGCAGGCAGGCAGGAAGGCAGGCGGGCGGGCAGAGGTACGGAGAGAGACAGATTCGTGAGTCTGGTAAACCCACCCCCAAGACAGAACCCCGGCAGGTATCCCCTTGCCCTAACCCTGAGCTCCTGACTACCTGCATCCCAATCTGAAACCTAAGGCTTCCTCCAGCCCCCTGGGCCCCACTGCCGCTCCTCTCACCCAGCCTGGACATAGCCACCCCTCCAGCACACCCTCCGATCCGGGTCACAGAGTCCGGCTTCTGGGCCTTCAACCCCCACCTCAACCTCACAACACTGCAGACCACAAACCCGCCGCACTGGCTGCAAACTCCCGGTCTTCCCCTGCGGCCCAGGAAGGCGCTCTGGCCTGGCAGGAGATCCACTCAGAACCTTACCCGGCCGCCAGCCACCATGGCAGCAGCCGCCGCGGGCTCACGCTGTCAGTGACCGTGACGTCAGACAGACGGCGCCAGCAGCTCGGCGCCCTGAGGGAACGCGCACGGAGATGACCACGCCGGCCCCACCCCCGGCCTGTTTCCCTCAGGAGCGAGGCCACGGGCGCCGGCGGAGGGGCGGAGTCAGCACAGAGCGCGAAAGGAAAGCAAGAAGGGGCCGAAGGCTGAGGAAAGGCGGGAAAGCGAGGAGACTTCTTGGGCGGACGCTCGCGCAGTCACCCTCACCGTCCGGCATCCAGGCCTCCATTTCCCTCCGGTCACACCGGCTTACTTGCTGCTCCCGGAATACACTCAGCATATTCACACTTTCTCCCTGCGCTTCTGCCCGGACCTCCCCTCTGTACCTGGAAAACGTCACCCTCTCCCCACATTTTATTTTTATGTTGTAGAGACTGGGTCCTGCTCTCCTGGTCTCCAGCGATCCGCCTGCCTCGGCCTCCCAAAGTGCGTGAGCCGCCGCACCCGGCCATAAACCTTAAACCTAACGTACCGTTTCATAATTCTATTTTACTCTTGTAATTGTATGCAACTTCTAATTTTGGCAACTAAAAAGACCGATTTTATGGACTACAATAACAATTGTATTGTGAATATTTCTTAAGAGTTAAAATTTTCTTTAGTGAAAGAAGAAATTTCTAGGCCAGTCCTCCCAATACCCTTGACTAGATCTCATATTTATTTACCCTTTAATTGTGAGTTACTGTATACATATAAGAATACAGGAGGCCGGCCGGCCGTGGTGGCACGTGACTGTAGTCCCACATACTCTGGAGGCTAAGATGGGAGGATCACTTGAGCCCAGGGTATGGATGAGCCATGAGCACTCTGGGCAACAGAAGTCAGGATTTCGAGGCCACCCTGGCCAACCTGGCGAAACCCCGTTGTTAGGCAGGAATCTAGACCCAACATGGGGGCGTTACCCCGTGTAGCAGGCCTTTTGTTAAAGACTCCCTTCACCCTTGTACACATCTGCAGACTTACATGCGTCAGAGTTCAGGCTGGGCAGTCACACTCCTGCATGACCTGCATGCCACAAGTTCGTCAACAGCAGTTTCGGTGGACAGTTTCCAAAGACCCCTTCCTCATGACCCTTACTCAACTCTTGCCCTAGTAGTTTCAAGACCCCCCGCCCAGGCCCTGTTTGCACAACCAGCTTCCCTACCTCTCAGGCTATAAGAAGCCCTGCCCTCCTCCCTCAGCGCGACTTCCTCGGCCCACACCTTTGGACCGAGGAACCTCGCCCCGCAAGCCCTAATAAAAGCTATTCTCACTGCCATTTGCCTTGTGTCTTCGTTCCCGGTTCGGCTCGAGCCTCAGTTTGCCTTTACATTTGGTCCCGAAACCTGGGAGGAGACTCCTCCCCGGACCGCTGCCGGGTCGGGCAGCCTCTCCTGTCACTGAGCCAGGATCCCCTCCTCAAGCCTGGAGCCATCTCACCAAATTTAAGACTCAATTCGATCACTGCTGGGTAAGTTTCCCCCCGTCCTGAAGGCTCCCTCCGGGAGTCCCTGTCCGAAATGCACGGCCGCGTCAGGGCCTCTCCCGGGTCAGCTGTGACCTCAGCATCCAGGACTAGGAGATGTCCAACCTCCCCGGAAGCCACCGTACCCCGCACTCCGCGTGGCAGTGAGAGGATGCTTCCATTGCCTCCGGACCGCCCGCCTTAAGACCATGGGAACTACCCAGTCCAAACCAGACCGAAAATCCCCTCTGAGGTGCCTCTTGGCTAATTTTTCAGACTTTAAGTCTCAGCCAAGACCTAAAACAAAAGCGGCTCATTTTCTTCTGCACAGTAGCATGACCGCAGTATAAATTGGATAATCAGTCTCAGTGGCCTGCAGAAGGCACTCTAGACTTTAACATTCTCACAGATCTGACCAACTGCTCCAAGAGACTAGGCAAATGGTCCGAGATACCCTATGTTCAGGCCTTTTGGGACTTGCGTTCTCACCCAGATTTCTGCGTCCAATGCTCGTTAGCTCAAGTTCTGCTCGCAAAGTCTCTTCCCTCGGGCAAGGAGAGGGATGATTCCTCCTCTTTTTCTGAGCCTCCTGACACCCTATCCCGGCCACCCCTCTGGTCTCCTGCCCAACCTCCTTACCCTGACCCACCGTTATCCCCATCCTCGTCAACGCCTCCCCACCCTTCCCCCCGTCCTGTGCCCTTACCAAACCCGACAGATTCTGTCTCACCTACCTCCACCTCCTCCCCTTCCTCGCCTGTCTCAGCCCATACTCGGTCCAGGACCGACCTCCTGTGTCCCTTATGAGAGGTGGCAGGCGCCGAAGGAGTAGTCCAGGTCCATGTGCCGTTTTCATTGGCAGACTTGTCTAAGGTTGAGGAGTGTGCAGGCTCCTTTTCGGCCAATCCTACTGGTTATATCAAAGAGTTTAGGTATCTATGCCAGGCATATGATCTCACCTGGTACGACCTTCATGTCGTTATGACCTCAACCCTGTCTCCTGAGGAGCAGGAACGCATCCTAGCGGCAGCCAGGCAGCATGCTAACCAGGTTCATTTAACTGACCCTGCCATGCCAGTCGGCACCGAAGCAGTGCCCTCGGCTGAGCCCTACTGGGACTACCAGGTAGGGCAGGCAGGCCGCTGCTGCCAAGACATGATGGTTCAGTGCCTTCTTGCCGGCATGCAGGCAGCCTCTAACAAATCAGTCAACTTTAACAAACTAAAGGAGGTAGTCCAAGGCGCAGATGAAAATCCGGCTGTTTTTCTTAACCGGCTGACTGAGGCACTTATTCAGTATACCCGCCTTGACCCTGCCTCCCCTGCAGGAGCAACTGTCTTGGCCTCATATTTCATTTCTCAGTCGGCCCCTGATATCCAAAAAAAAAATTTTTTAAAGGCGGAGGAAGGCCCTCAAACTCCCATCCAGGACTTAGTCAAACTGGCCTTCAAGGTCTAGAACTCCAGGGAGGAAGCAGCTGAGGCCCAACGACAGGCCAGGCTAAAACAGAAGGTACAACTCCAAATCCAGGCTTTGGTAGCAGCCCTGAGGCCGGCCGGCCGGCTCCAGGAGCTCCCAGAAAGGAGGTACTCCCCGAGCGCCACCTGGTGCCTGCTTCAAGTGAGGCAATGACAGCCACTGGGCCAGGCACTGCCCTAACCCAAAGGAGCCAATTCGCCCCTGTCCGAACTGTCGGCAGATGGGCCACTGGAGGTCAGACTGCCCCGACCTAAGGATGGTTGCTGCACCTCCACGTGATGACCCTCCTCCAGGTATTGGAGGCGCCTTCCAGCTCCTCGACACCGACGAAGATTGAAGAGGCCCAGACTCGGGGACCCCTCTCACTCTTGCCGAGCCCAGGGTTATGCTCCAGGTAGCAGGTAAGTCCATATCCTTCCTTATGGACACGGAGGCTACCTACTCTGTTTTGCCTTCCTTTAGTGGCCCCAGCCACCCCTCCACTGTCACGGTCATGGGAATTCATGGCACTCCCTCCACCTACCGCCAGACTCCTCCTCTGTCTTGCCGCTTGGATGGCTCCGTCTTCTCGCACTCATTTCTTATCATTCCTTCGTGCCCAGTCCCCTTGTTAGGACGAGATCTCCTCTCCAAGGTAGGGGACTCAGTTCACTTCCGACCCAACCCCTGCCCACACCTCGCATTCCTCTTCCCCCTCCTCTCACCTGACAAACCCCGCCAGGCTGACCCCCCACTCCCGTTTCCAGTCCCCATTAACCCTAAGGTGTGGGACACCTCCACCCTGATCATTGCCCAGCACCACACTCCGGTCCGCATCGGGCTAAAAGACCCTTCCAAGTTCCCCTCTAGACCCCAGTTCCCTATCTCCCTTGAACATCAACAGGGATTAAAACCTATCATTACACGCCTGCTCCGACAGCACATTCTAGTTCCCACCAACTCACCATGTAATACTCCTATCCTGCCTGTACGGAAAAGCTCTGGGGCCTATCGCCTCGTGCAGGACCTACGCCTCATCCATGAGGCAGTCATCCCTACCTTTCCAGTTGTTCCTAATTCATATACACTCCTCTCGCGAGTTCCCCCTGACACCACTCATTTCACTGTCCTTGACCTGAAAGATGGTAAAGAACCATCCCTCTACACCCAGACTGCCACTCTCTGTTTGCCTTCACATGGGAGGACCCAGACACTCATGTTTCTTCCCAGTTGACCTGGACTGTCTTGCCTCAGGGGTTCTGAGATAGCCCCCATTTTTTCGGACAGGCACTGGCACAGGACATCCTCCTCTGCCCTCTAACCCATAGCACCCTTCTACAATACGTAGATCTATTACTATGTAGTCCTTCCTGGGAGTGCTCCCTTGCAGACACTGCTACACTTCTAAATTTTCTAGGCGACCAAGGTTATTGGGTTACCCCGGCCACGGTTCAACTTTGCACCCCTTCTGTCACCTACCTAGGCATACTAGTCACACCCACTACAAAAAGCCTATGGCAGATAGAATAAGCCTCATTAAAACTCTCCAGCCTCCTCAGGATGCGGAAGAGATCTTGTCCTTCCTAGGACTGGTAGGGTATTTCAGGCATTGGATTCCCAACTTCGGGGTCCTAGCCAAGCCCCTCTACTAGGCTGCCAGGGAGACACCCACCGGACCGCTGTCCGACCCCTCCTTGGTTGCCAACTCTTTCAAGAAGCTTCAGGACTGTCTCCTTTCTGCCCCTGCTCTCTCTCTCCCCAACCCGCTTCGGCCCTTTCATCTATTCACCGAGGAGCGCCAGAAGGTAGCCACTGGCCTCCTAGCCCAGCCGGTTGGATCCACATACCAGGCTGTGGCCTATCTCTCCAAGCAGTTAGATCCCACAGTCCAGGGCTGGCAACCTTGTCTGC
>NW_016827667.1:449088-450107 GCF_001698545.2 Rhinopithecus bieti
TGAGATGTTGCCACTGTACTCCAGCTTGGGCGACAGAGTGAGGCCTCCTCTCAAAAATAAAACAACAACAAAAAAATATATATGCTTTATTTTGGAGGAAATAAAAATTCATTTTCTCTGGAAACCTTCCCAGACCGCCACCTTGGTGAAATTAAGCTTTTCACTCTGCTTTGCTCCTGTGGCTCCACCGCCTCCATTATACCTTTTTTTTTTTTTAAACAGACTTTTGCTCTTTCGCCCAAGCTGGAGTACAGTGGCGTGACCTCGGCTCACTGCAACCTCCGCCCCCACTCCTGGGTTCAAGCGATTCTCCTGCCTCAGGCTCCTGAGTAGCTGGAATTACAGGCATGCGCATGCCTGGCTACTTTTTGTATTTTCAGTAGAGACCGGATTTCTACACGTTGGTCAGGCTGGTCTCGAACTCCTGACCTCAAGTAATCTGCTCGCCTCAGTCTCCCAAAGTGCTGGGATTACAGGCGTGAGCCACTGCACCAGGCCCATTATACTCTGTTCTGTGATAATTCACTTTCTAGTCTGTCTATGCCACTGCACTACCCACTCTTCCAGGACGGGGTTCATTCCTGATTCATCCCAGGTCCCCTGTGCCTGGCATAGCTCTAATGCAAAAGCATCCATAAAAGCTGAATGGAGGAAGGAAGAAAAGGCATGACCGACAGCACACCCTGCCATTTTGACAGTGTGTTCTCAGCTGTGGCAGAAAGCTCAGTGGCAGAAGAACAATTTCTCCTCTGTGTACCAGGGGAGGAAGCTCTGCGAGATAAACAGATTGTGATGAGAGGCTAGGCCAAATGGGCAGACCAAGCAGGGGAATTCATTTCCCCCTGGATATTAAAGATGTTATCTGGCAGGCGCATGTCTGCCAGGGCAATCAGCAGTGTGGCGGGTGGTTCTGGACAGAGCTCTTTATCTTGTGCTGCATCTGCAGACCAGCTTCGCAAATGTAATAAAGGCCTGACTGCCTGAGATATGCATTGCCCACCTTCCCACCCCTCCACAGC
>NW_016827667.1:451913-458522 GCF_001698545.2 Rhinopithecus bieti
AAAAAAAAAAAAAAAAAAAAAAAAGTGGCCGGGCGCGGAGTCTCACACCTGTAATCCCAGCACTTTGGGAGGCCAAGGCAGGCGGATCACGAGGTCAGGAGATTGAAACTATCCTGGCTAACACGGTGAAAACCCGTCTTTACAAAAAAAAAAAAAAAATACAAAAAAGATTAGCCGGGAGTGGTGCAGGCGCCTATAGTCCCAGCTACTCGGGAGGCTGAGGCAGGAGAATGGCGTGAACCCGGGAGGCGGAGCTTACAGTGAGCCGAGATTGGACCACTGCACTCTAGCCTGGGCGAGAGTGAGACTCCTCAAAAAAAAAAAAAAAAAAAGTAAAGAAAAAAACAAAACTAATTTAGTCTTCCGCACTCCTGGTGTTGCTTCTGTGCTTGTTTGGTTGGATCTGGTACTGTTACCGCAACATGACCGCAATTCTTTTTTTTTTTTTTTCAGATGGAGTCTCGCTCTGTTGCCCAGGCTAGAGTGCAGTGGTGTGATCTGGGCTCACTGCAACCTCCACCTCCAGGGTTCAAGAGATTCTTATGCCTTAGCCTCCCAAATGGCTGGCACTACGGGTACATGCCACCATGCCCAGCAAATTTTTCTAATTTTATTTTTTTCAGACAGAGTCTTGCTGTGTTGCCCAGGCTGGAGTGTAGCAGCTCGATCTTGGCTCACTGAAATCTCCGCCTCCCAGGTTCAAGCGATTCTCCTGCCTCAGCCTCCAGAGTAGCTGGGACTATAGGCGCCCGCCACCATGCCCAGCTAATTTTTTGTATTTTTAATAAAGACAGGGTTTCGCTGGGCAGAGACCAGCTGCCCAGGCTGGTCTGAACTCCTGACCTCAAGTGATCCACCCACTTCAGCCTCCCAAAGTGCTGGGATTACAGGCATGTGTCACCATGCCTAGCCAACTTTTTATATTTTTAGTAGAGTCAGGGCTTCATCACGTTTGCCAAGGTGGTCTCTAACTCCCAGCCTCAGGTGATCTGCATGCCTTACACTCCCAAAGTGCTGAGATTACAGGCGGGGGCCACTGCGCTGGCCCTCAATTCTTTCAGGAAGCCCCAAAACCTGTGAAATGAACCATCCTCCCAGCTGTGCTTGCTTACAGAAACGAAGGCCAGGTGCCAATAATCAGGAACCAGCCACAAGATGAACAGAACTCAGCAGTGCTGCCTTGACCTGAATTACTGCTTCACTGCTATACTAAAATCTCCACCCAGTGCGGAGAAGTGTACCCAGGTAAGCACAAACAGTACCAGGTGCAAAAAGAATCTACACACTCCAGCTGCTCCTGGAAGAACCCATCCAGGAATCCCTACCCTAGTCTTCACCTATCTGCCCAAAAAGCCCTTAAGATCCCCCTTTACCCAATGTCCAGGGAGCAGGTGCTTTGAGCAGAAGCTCCCCTTTTCCATTCCTTGACCAGTGAACGTTTCTGCTCTGCTTTACTGAACCCGGTTCCATTCTATTGGCGAGAACTGCACTGGGTGGGTCAAGCAACCCTCCCTTGAGGGCGGTAACAGTACCTGCTTTGTGAAGCAGCAGCTGCAGAGATTCTGGTGCTTGCCATGGCCATGGAAGCTTAAGGAAGAAGACTGAGAACAACGATCATATTTATTTGAAGGTGGTGTGGCAGGATAGTTCTGTGGTGCAATTTAAGAGGCGTATACCACCTGGTAAACTGATGCGAGCCTATTGTGAATAACAGGGTTTGTCAATGAGGCAGATCAGATTCAGATATGATGGGCAGCCAATCAATGAGACAGACATACCTGCACAGCTGGTAATGGAGGATGAATACACAATTGACGTGTTTCTGCAGGAGACAGGTTTCTACTAAAAAAGGAACCTACTACTTTACTCCAAACCTCTGTTCTTACAGATCAAGATTATATCCTCAATTAGAAAACTGCAATTTGGTTTCACTACATCCTGACCAATACAGTATAGTTCTATTTCATTTTCACCTTCTCCTTTCCTTTGTTGTACATACGGTAACGGGTGTGTGTGTACCAGCATATTGCATTTGTGTTTTTGTTTGTTTTTTGTAAAATGGCCCATGGTGTGTTCTGATTACTGCTTCAGAACAAGTGGAGATGAGATTTCTGTGCGACAGAGTGAGACTCCTCAAAAAAAAAAATAAAAAAAAAATAAAAAAAGGACATCAAGTGGAGATGAGACTGGGAAAATACTGGTTCTGTGAAAATACCCCCTTTCTCCATTCGTAGCATGCTCATTCAGCTCTTATCTTTTTTTTCATATATTTTAGATGGAGTCTTGCTCTGTTGCCCAGGCTGGAGTGCAGTGGTGTAATCTTGGCCCACTGCACCACTGCAGCCTCTGCAGGACTACAGGCATGTGCTACCACAACATTCGGCTTTTTTTTTTTTTTTTTTTTTTTTTTTTAGACAGAGTCTCACTCGGTCACCTAGGCTGAAGTGCAGTGGTGTGATCTCAGCTCACTGCAACCTCTGCCTCCTGGGTTCAAGTGATTCTCCTGCCTCAGCCTCCCAAGTAGCTGCGACTACAGGTGTGTGCCACCACGCCCAGCTAATTTTTGTATTTTTAGTAGAGACAGGGGTTTCACCATGTTGGCCAAGCTGGTCTCGAAATCCTGACTTCAAGTGACCCATCCACCTTGGCCTCCCAAAGTGCTGGGATTACAGACATGAGCCACTGCACCCCGCTCAGTTCTTATCTCTATATTCCAGTAAGTTATATTTTGCTCTGTTTTAACTAAAAAATGACAACATAAAAATTCTTCCATACTTCATTCAACTGAAGAATTTTAATGTTTTCATTTATCATTGTAAAACCAAGGACAATTGCATAACTTAAAAAAAAATCCTTCTAATCAATGGATGATTTTTGTACATAGCTTTCACATGTAGGGTAATCTGTCTTTAAGTAGGGATAGATTACTTAAAAAAAAACCAAATCATGGCTCACTGCAACCTTGACTTTCTGGGTTCAAGCAGTCCTCCCAGCTTGGCCTCCCAAAGTGCTGACATTACAGGCGTGAGCCACTGTGTCTACAAAGTTTTGTGGTTTAAATAAATTTGGTTAAAATGAAAAAAAGTAAAATTTAATTTGTATTTCCTGGATTTCTAATAATGATATACTGGGCATCATGTTATATGTTTATTGGTCATTTCTATTTCCTCTATTTCCTCTTTTGGGAAGGGCCTATTCAAGTCAGTTACCCCTGTTTTTTCCATTGTTCATCTTTTTCTCACTGAGTTGTAGGAGCTCCTGGGCATTAATCTTTTGTCAGTTTTGTTGTTGTTGTTGTTTGTTTTTTGAGACAGAGTCTGGCTCTGTCGCCCAGGCTGGTGTGCTGGAGTGCAGTGGCCGGATCTTGGCTCATTGCAAGCTCCGCCTCCCGGGTTCACGACATTCTCCTGCCTCAGCCTGCCGAGTAGCTGAGACCACAGGCGCCCCCCACCACGCCCGGCTAATTTTTTGTATTTTTAGTAGAGATGGGGTTTCACTGTGTTAGCCAGGACGTTCTGGATCTCCTAATCTCGTGATCCGCCCGCCTCGGCCTCCTAAAGTGCTGGGATTACGGGCGTGAGCCACCGCGCCCTCCCGGTCCTTTTGTCAGTTTTTTTTTTTTTTTTTTTAGACGGAGTCTCCCTCTATCGCCCAGGCTGGAGTGCAGTGGCCGGATCTCGGCTCACTGCAAGCTCCGCCTCCCGGGTTCACGCCATTCTCCTGCCTCAGCCTCCCGAGTAGCTGGGACTACAGGCACCGCCGCCTCGCCCGGCTAGTGTTTTGTATTTTAGTGGAGACGGGGTTTCACAGTGTTAGCCAGGAAGGTCTCGATCTCCTGACCTCGTGATCCGCCCGTCTCGGCCTCCCAAAGTGCTGGGATTACAGGCCTGAGCCACCGCGCCCGGCCCCTTTTGTCAGTTTTAACACATCCTTTGTTAAGCATGAATGTGTTTTATCTCTCTGGCTAACTTATTAGGTCAGTGGGTAGGAGGGCAGGGGTAGGAACTGCAGAATAATAAATTAGACCAGTTAAGGAACCTTTAGGATTACAACTTCCTACTTCCCTTATAGCTCTCTCCACGTCTGTCAAAGTGTTGGAAGCGCAGCATCCCCTATAAATGCCCCTCTTAAAAAGTGAAGATTTTTACCCTCCCATGGGAGGGAAGGCTACAGACAGGCTGTTTTTGTTTTGCTTTATTTTCTAGAAAACCAATCACAGGCCAGGTGCGGTGGTTCACGCCTGTAATCCAAGCCCTTTGGGAGGCCGAGGCGGGTGGATCACCTGAGGTCTCTACTGAAAATACAAAATTAACCAGGCGTCGTGACGCATGCCTGTAGTTCTACCTACTTAGGAGGCTGAGGCAGGAGAATCGCTTGAACCGGGAGGTGGTAGCGGTGAGCCTAGATGGCGCCACTGCACTCCAGCCTGGGCAGTAAGAGCGAAACTCCATTTCAAAACAAACAAACAAAAAAACCCACCAATCACAACAAGGCAGATAAAGAATGATGAGTTGTCAGATTTTGATATCTGCGAATGAGGGGCGTGGACGCACGGTTGGGAACTCGCAGCCGCTTATTGGTGACTGGTGCGGGGGAAGTTGTTTCACTTGCCCCAGGTGTTGCCCAGTGACCTCCTGCACGTGCGCCGCGTCTGTCCAGCTGCGCGGGAAGCTCAGGGGAGGGAGGGCCAGGTTCCATCCATTCAGTCACTCCATACCTGGCATCCAGCCAAGCGCGCGGTTCCTTTACAGACTTTCCTGCAGGTCCACAGAAATGCAAGGATCCGCCGCTGTGCTGGAATCAGAGTCTGGGAGGGGGAATGAGCAGTGCACCCAGGATGGTATTTTAGTTGTCTTCAGGGCTAGCCCGAGCCTCGTGCCCTGGCCTCCTCAGCCCTTAAGGAATCTCTGGAGCGCCTGTCTTGACGAAGGGAAGTGGGGCCCCGCTGAGGCTGTCGAGGCGTCTCTGAGCGGGGTGGGCTGGGGCCTGGAGAGGCCTCGGTTTGCTCTGGGCTCTGCCTGGCAGGGACTTTGGAACCTGGCCTGCAGAGTTGCAAGAAGCGAGCGCGGGGGCAACACGCGCGCGGGGAAGCAGGAAGATCACAGCCTGCAAAGAAAACAGCACTGAGTGTCCTGGAGGACGCTGGAGCTTCAGGATAGTGTCCTTTCAGACCGTGGGATCGTTCCCTCCTCCCTGCACTCCACCTTCCCGCAACTGGACCACTCGGCGGAAGCTTCAGGTGGGCCCCGGAGTTCAAGTCCGCAGCTGGGAGGGCGGGGGCGGGCCCCGAACCGCGGACTGCAGGGCGCGTCACGGCAGCTGCTCCTGATTGGCGGCCATGGGCGGGGCGCCCCGGGATTGGCGCCGCCTGTGGCCAGAGCCAGAGTAACGGGACTCCCAGCTGTGCGTCGCAGTCCCGACTGGAGAAAGGCTGGAGTCGGCGCCCAGCCTAGAGCCACCAAGTGGGAGCCAGGCCGGGACGCGCGCACCATGCCTTACCTGCTCATCAGCACCCAGATCCGCATGGTGAGTACCGGTCGCCCGGCGACTTGGAGCCAGGACCAGGCCCTAGGGGGCTGCGACCGCGCCTTCATGCCTCCCTCCTGGGCTGCACCCACCGGGGGCTGGACCGGGAACCCGTCCAGACACGCCCCTTTGGCCGGGGAGAGGGAGTGGAGAAGCTGGTTCAGCCTGGCTCCCGGGATTCAGCGAGCTCTGGCCGGCCCGGAGCCTTTATTGCCGCGAAAAGGCCCGGGTACGTGCGTCCCGGCAACAGGGCCACCTCCAGGCGCTTCCGGCTCGTGTCCTACCTGTCGGCGGGAGGGACCCAGGGAGCCCTGGCCTCACGCGCAGCACCCAGTGCCCTGCACAGAGCCGCTCCGCAGGGGAAAAAAGGGGGAATAACCTGAGGGAAAGAAGTTTGGAAAAGATAAGGACGTGCCAAGGCGCTAAAACCCCTGTGCCAAGTCCTTGACCCATAAACAGCAACTAGCTGCACCCTTAGGCGCTTCCAGGAAGGGCTATCCCTGAAGCTTTAGGGAAGGAAGAAAAGAAAGAACCCCTGCTTGGGAAAAAAGGAAGGCGAGAAGGGGCCGTGCAGTTGGAGGTGGGACCACCATGAGTTCCAAGTCATGTTCCTTTCTCTGGGCGCAGTTTCCTTATCTGTAAAAAGGTTCTGATTGCTCCTCAGGAGTCCCCTTTTAGCTTCTGAAAGATACGACTCTGCCCCCAGATGGGCAGCAAGGTGCTCCTCTGCCCCTGCCCACTGCGGGTACACAACCCCCTTGGTGGGTTCACCACGCAACAGGAGAGCGCTTGCAGAGCGCTGGGCAGCGGTTTGTGAAGCAGCCATCTGCGCAGCTGTCAAAATGTGGATTCCTGGGTCCCTTCCCAGATCTCCTAAAACTCTGGGGCTTGGGAATCCATACTTGGAAATAGCCTCCCGATGTGATTCTTATTTTTTTAAAAGACATGTCTTTATTGATATGTAATGTGCATACCATAAATTCTTTGATTTAAAGTGTACAATTTAGTGTTTTTTTAGTGTACTCAGAGTTGTGCAACCATCACCATAATCAGTTTTAGAACTTTTTTTTTTTTTTTTTTTTT